>NC_084596.1:19367878-19597878 GCF_033807715.1 Cololabis saira
ATTTGCAGTTCAAATAAAAGTGTAGATTTACTGTAGAAGCTGAAACTGTGCATCATGAGAGTGGACTCATCCATCAGTACGGTGGAAAGTGGCATCTTACACAATTTGTGTTGTAAAATTTGGGGAACTTTCTTTTTTTTTAAAGTGTCTGTGCTTCTAGGAAAGTTTTCTCAGCTTGTTATTTTTTATTTATTAAGTAGGGACAATGCACATTAATTAATATTTCTGTATACGCTCCAGAATTAGCCAAAAGTCTATTTTTCATCTGTTGTCCCTGGACAATGCTCAATTTGTCTCGCTCACAGCAAACAAAGGCGATACAAACAAGGTTAACATGACTGAACTACACAAAATTGGTCAATAAATACCAAAAATAAAATCAATACAAAACAAGGAAAGTACAAAACAATTATCATAAATAGTAAGAAGCAATTAAAACAAAAAGAAACCTTCATATTGATGGTGAAACACAGGTGGTGATTCACCCACAACCGTCAGCTCAGTGTTTCTCAAACTGGGAAAAGTCCTAAAACAGATGTAGAAGTATTTTCATCAGATTATTTTAACCCACTTCCTTCATGTTTATATCTTTATGTATTTTAAACCAGTAACTGACATAATCTGGATAGGAGGTGACCTTGTGTGAGAGGGTGATATACTGTGATTGAAACCTCGCCAGTGCTTTTTATCCATCATCAAACACAGCTGCTGCTTTTAGAAACATTTTTTATTTACCTTTTTAATTTGGTGGGCACTTAAAGATATTAAACTAGTTTAATCTGCCCCCATAGATCCTGCAAATGACAAAGATCAGCACCCCCCTCCCTCTCGTTGAAATGAAGAACCCTTTATGGCGTCGCATGAAACTGAAGTGCTCGTTAAAGCGCTTTGAAATATTAACTGTGTTCTCCCGTCTCCGTCCCGGCAGGGAGCCCCAGCACCAGTCCGTCCCCTACCACTACTACGAGCCGCGCGGCCCGGACGAGTGCGCCATGTACATATCCCACGAGCGCGGCAGGAGGGGCAGCCACCACCGCTTCATCACCGAGAAGCGGGTCTTCGCCAACTGGGCACGGACGTTTGACATTCACTTCTACCAGCCGGACTGGAGCCCGCCGCCGCTGCCGGCCAACTGGACCCTGGAAGGGACGACGCCGGCGGCTGCTCAGAAGACATGACCGTGTCAGGGGGAGGAGGGAGGGCGGGGGATTGGGGGGGGGGTCATTTACACTATGGAGACGGTAGACAAAATAAACATGGTTAGGGAAAAGTAGGAGAGGGAAAACTGAGTCGTGACACTGCAGGACGTTTGCAAGCTGCAGCCTCTGGGTTCACTGAGCTGCATGAGTGTGTCTGTCTCAAGTGAAGCAGGTACAAGACACACTTCCTCAAAGCATGCATGCAGCGTGTTTCTGCATATGTGAGTGTGTGTGTGATGGTTCACCCGAGGGATCCCAGAGAGCACGAGCTCCGGCTCTGACCGCTAATGTCTAGAAAGAGGAAGCTGAATTCAAACGACGAGGTAAATTTAGCCGTTTAAAAGGAGTGAATTATCACTTCAGACATCAGCCAGATAGGATGCTCGGAGATGCTCGGAGATGCCTGCGTTGCAGAACAGTTAAATAAATCACCTCCCCGACTCCCATGCATATGCATCGCGAGCTCATCCAAGTCGAGCTTGGAACAGCAGAAACGTCCCGGATGATTGACGTGTGAGCAACAGGAGGCTTCAACCCGCCCGCACACCGATTTCAGTGTATATCATAGGACTTTGTTGGCCTCCTGTCGGCAGTTAATAGTGCGATTTATTTAACTGCACGCTGGATTTCCATATAAAAGCACAGCCGTGTCACACAAGACAAGTGTGAGATGAGGATTGAGAGCAGAGGTGCAGCAGCTGCATCTCTCCTCCCGTATCCATCTGCAGCTGCTGTGGTGAGACGACATTACAAGAATATTTGTTTTTTTTTCTTGGTTTGACTCCCGTGTGTCACCGCCTCACCTCAACTGTATTTCATGTGGACTGTCCATCTCGATTCTCCTCCACGCCTCTCCTTCTCCGTCTCCATGAATAAAAATCAGGTGTCAGTCAGGAAAACGTAATGAGACGGGTAGTTGTCTTAATGATACATGCTGGTGTGGAGTCCACATCGATTTGGCCTGCATCCCTGTAACATGAGGGATGAGACGGGGAATGCCGTGGGTCATGGATGCTTACACCGTGACAGCCTGTGTCACACCAACCGACGGCTTCTCGTGCATCGTAAAGAGCTGCAGCCGGGCTCGCAGCGCTGCAGACTTCCAACCGTAGGGGGGATGGCTTTATATTTCAAAGACGTTGAGCCAACTGTGAAAGGATTTGCCCAGTTTGCATGAATTGCAAAGTGTTGAGTAGTTGAATATTGTTCAGTTTTGACTAAATGTGATAATGCTAATCAGCTTAAAGCTGCAACTGCTACACGTGTTACCGATGTGAGGGGGAGCAGTTGTTCCCAGACCGTTTGCTTTGGAAGAACTGCAGATTTTCACATTTGTCAAGCTGAAACAGGTATTTTCAAGACCCTGGCTTCATAAATAACTGATCAGGTTTGACATTTTGGGAAATTAGATTTTTCTCTTTCTTGTTGAGTGGCAAATGAAATGATCGATGCTTTTCCCTGTTGCTAGTTAGCTTAGCACAAAGACAAAGCTATAAATGCTCCTCCACTGCCTCTTGATTCCAGCACATGAAATGTCACACAGCAAGCGTCCATATATTTAGAGTAATTAATGTGTTTTAGGCTGGTTTAATTACACATGAACTACATCGATCGTTTTGTCCTGGACTTGACGAGAAAAACATACTTCCCAAAATGTTACACAGTTCCTTTAAACATTCAATCAATTCATTGTTACTCGTTCAGTTCCTGTCGAAGGCGCTGCCGCTGGTCTGCTGTAGCTCATCGACGCGTCAGCCGATAACCATGTTTCATCAGTAGTGTTGCTTTAATTATTGTCTATGTGTGACAATGAGATGTAAAACTATGACAAAGATAAGAGACAAATGACGTGTGTGTTTCTGCACGGAAGCGCTGATGAGTGCCGGGTCGGTGAGGAGGATGTGAAGCCAGTGACTCATGTTCACCCTGAGCTGGCGACAGCTGCCATTTTTACTTTTCAATCTTGCTCTTTCAATCTGGGTTTGACATCAGGCTGTGTCATGCTGAAATAATAATGAAAGACGGGCAGAGCTACAAGGCCCCTCATTATACCCAAGAGCTACAAATAGATCCGTCGCCGTGTTCCTAACTGAGTGCTGGAGCTTTACTTTGGGTTTTTTGTGCTCGTGCTGAATTGCCTTTCTGTGTGAAGGTGAGGCACATAGATCAAGGCAACAAAGGGAAATCAGGAGTAGCAGAGGGACGCCTCACCTCAATTATTAGGCTGTAGAGCCTTCACCCGATCGATAAACTGTCCTTCATTTGCATTGAAGGTGATTAATGGCTCATCATAATGTTGAAAAATACGATTAAGGCTGAAGGAAAGCTGCTCTTCTCTCTATCATCTAATAGTCACAAATATAGTGATACAAAAGCTGCTCATACGTGTTTTTATTCATCATTCTTCTAAAACTATACATAAATACGATGTCTGCACAATTATGGAGTCATCTTACAAGTTTCTTATGTCCAACAGAAACATTTACACCTTTTTTCATAATATATGGACTAGACGGCTGAGACCCAGACCCTGGGGTGTGGTTGAGAGGCCGCCGCGGTGTTGTTGGTTTGTCAAAGTTTACAATTTGTGATGCACGATATTATAGGTAGCATATCTACGGAAGAGTATTAGGGCCAGGCAGGAGAAAAATAAAAACAATATTTTAGAGGAAGATTTTTTTTTCCATTATGCACTTCAAGTCGAAATGTCGAGAATAATGTTGAAGTACATTTCGAGAAAAAAGTCAAAATGTTGACAAAAAAGTCAAAATTTCGTGAATAAAGTTGAAATGTTGAGAAAAAAAGGCAAAATTTCGACTTTACTCTTGAAATTGTATTTCAACATTATTCTCAACGTTTCAACTTTTTTCTCAACATTTCGACTTTTTTTCTCGAAATTGTATTTCAACATTACTCTCGACATTTTGACTTTTTTTTCAACATTTCGACTTCTCAAAGTACACAATAAAAAAAAAATCGTCCCCTCTCAAATGTTTTTTCTCCTGCATGGCCCTAATACTCTTCCGTACATATCAGTAAGGCCACCGATGTCAAAATAAACCCGATGATTTTCACCGATAAAATATTAACGTGTTGGCTTCCTCCAATGGTAACATAGGAAGAGGCACCTCAGCACTGTAGTCTTCTCTCCAGCAGGTGGCAGCAGTGTGCTCAATATGCTATGAAACAGGAAACAGATGCACTCACATGCGAGGAAGGAAAAACTAACGGAGAGCGAAAGCAAGAAAAATGTCTGCTGGGGAATTATTTTAAAGTCAGTGAAACTGACGTCACAGTTGCCATTTGTAATGACTGTTCGAGCGAAGTAGCGCGAGGAGGGAATAAACCGTCGTCATTTAATACCACAAACTTAAAGACCCACCTGAAGAGCACCCTGACAAGTATAATGAGTTGAAAGAGACCGAGGCAGTGAAACCGCCGCCCCAATCCCCCCACACAGCCGTCTGTTGGGGAGTTACTTGAGAAAGCAAAACCATTCGGCCGTGACAAACCGAAGGTAAAGGGATTAAACGCTAAAGTGATGGAGTTTATTGCACTCGATAATCTTCCATTAATAATAAATAGTAATAAACAATTTTCAGTAGTGGAAGATGCGGGATTCCGCCGTCTGGTTTCACAACTAGAGCCCCGCTATAATTTACCTAGCCGGCGCTACTTTAATATGAAGAAATACAAATATATTAAGTATCGGAATCGGTATTGACAAATATGACCCTGAAAACATTGGATATCGGTCATAATTTCAATATCGTGAATCTCTAGTTTAAACATCCAAATTTATTTAGAAGTCTCTTAAAGATACAGAAAATCCAGGAACCTGGCTCTTTTAGAACAGGAGGAATGTGTTGGACTTCTCTTCAAAGATTTCGACCTTGTAAAGGAGGTCAAACCGAAAACCGACTTTAGCCTGCAGAGTCATTTTACTCTGAAAATAGTGAGGTTTTATTTTATTGCTACAGTTTACCATCTCAATGTTCAGGGCAAGAAGGATATCATTAAACCTGCTCTGACATCTTAATGCTGCAGCCAACATCTGAAGCTGGGGGAATTTTTTATTCTGAGTTTGGATCCAAATGTCAGTTTTAAGTTTCTTTGATATCTTTTGAGATGTTTCCTGTTTTCTGAACGTAATATTTCTTGAAACGGCATCCAGGTTTGTGGTTATGTACTGCCTTTACAAATACAACTGATGAAATGCAGTTTGATGTTTTGGGAGGTTTTTTTGTTTTTTACCCCTTAAGTTTCAGCATCCCAGTACTTACAGGACCAACTTTTCAATAAAAGAATAAAGACTTTTGCAAATTGAAGCATAAGTGCTTGTAACATCCCTATTTCTCCTTATTTCTTCAAAAAAAGGACATCTTTTCCAAATGTAAGATTCATCTTATGTATTAAAGAACTTGGAGGACTTACGGTTCCCTGAAATGTTAGTTTTGTTACAGGAAAGAATGTCACCAAAATGGCCTCTTCTTCATTTTTATATGTCATGAGATCTGACGTAATCGATCTGATGCCTGTCGCCGTGATCTCTCGTGATTTCTCATCTCTTTGCTCTTTCAGTTCATATTTGGTGTAAACTCCACATTGCATAAATGACTCAACTTTAAATAAAACATCAGGACAAAAAAGAGATAAAGCTGTTCATATTTATTGCTGGTTTGCATGCATCTTAGGAAATCTTTAGAAAAAAAGCCACGTTATTTAAATAAACATTGAACATGAGCACAGTCAACATTTTGCAGATAAAAAACGTAAGAATGTAGGTTAAAACATCCCAAAATAACACACAAACAGCAAGAGAAGAAATAAGTGTAATCACAAAAATGGCGACTACCCCTTTTTTCCTCCAAACCGGTTCCAGGGCTGGTGCTGGTTCACAACTCGTTCAACTAGGAACCAGCTAAGAACCGGTTTGCTTTTCCATAGCTCTGGGTGCTAAGAGGAGCCACGTCATTACGTCACTGTAAACGTCAGTTGCGTTGCTGCGTTTGCATTTGCGCGAAAGTAACAATGTATTTTTCGTAGCACCCTCGACTTTCGCCTGGACTTCTCTAAAAGACGGGTTGTCTCCTCCTCAGACCCATGATGCTTTGCTGCATCCAGATTCATTCTTATTTGAAAATGTCTCCGTCTCCCAGTCCCTACTGCTGTAGGTCTTAACAACTCCGACCCCCTCCGCTTACATAAGCGTTTCTTTCCTAGCAAAACTAGCCCAGCAAAGAGTTGGTTCCAACTTGGAACTGTTTTTTCTGGCCCGGAGGCAGTTCTTTGTCAGTGGAAACAGAAAGCCCGGTTCCAGACTATGCACTGGGCCAGAACCAGCCCTGGTGAAAAAGGGGTATATGTGTCATGCTGCTGAGATATCTACCGCGTGGGCATGCTAAATAACTAGCTCCACGCCGTCCAGTCCTGTAATACCAGTTTCTGCCATGCGTGGCGCTGGCGAGCAACAGCGGCCTCGCTACAACATTATGACACGAAGAAGTCCCACAGTTTGTGGGCGTACTTGAACCAAAGATACTCTATACAGAAGATCACGCATTACCGTTTCTGCCAATGGTATGAAATGGTATACACTTCCTGTCTCCTAAGTGGGCGTGGTCGCCCCTCTCCCCACATCGTTTTGGAAGTGTTGTGAACTTGTGTGTGTGTGTGTGTGTGTGTGTGTGTGTGTGTGTGTGTGTGTGTGTGTGTGTGTGTGTGTGTGTGTGTGTGTGTGGATCATGGATGAAAGTTGTAAGTTACGTCGCATGTTATCGGTTGAGGTAAGTGGGCTATTTATATTTTCTTTTGCTAATATTAGATATTTACACAACTAACAGCCATATTTAGCATTACAAAAATTAGGTAGCGAGGGCATTCATATTTTAGTTTTAAATTTCAGTTTATCCGATCGAAAAATGACGTTGGCAGTTCTGCAGTGACCGACGACTCTGAATCGCTCTGAATCAGCACCACCAGAGAAGAGAGCTATGAGAGCCAAATCTCACGAGAGTGTGTTGCTCAGACAGAGACAAGTCTCAAATAAAGTTCATTTCTCCTAATTTGTCGGTCTGAAAATTGCCATTTTGGTGTCAGAATGTTCAGAAGGTATGTGGCTTTTGAAAAATGGGTCCCATATTTACTTAGGTTCCTATGGGGTAGGGCTGTGCGATTAATCGATTTTAAATCTAAATCGGATTTATTAATCAAGACGATGTTAAAAAAAGGAACATCGGAAAATCGATTTTCCTTTTTTGCAGCTAGCTGCATTACAGACAGAGCTCGTCTGGTCATCTTTGTTTGGTCAAGAAAAATGTAAATGTTGTCACTTTACTAAACTCAAGGAGGATTTACAGTATCTTTCAATTGCACTTCATTCCCAATAGGGAAATTTGTTTGCTATTTTTCTTTAAAAATAAAGATAAAATATTTGAAACAATTTATTCCATTGTCTTTTGTAGTTTTACCAAAAAAAAATCGAAATCGAAAATCGGGTTTTCAGAGAAAAAAATCGGGATTTTATTTTTGTCCAAAATCGCCCAGCCCTACTATGGGGCGAAGGAATTGGTAATAATCTGTGCTCACGTTCACTTTTCCCATAGGACTCAATAGACTCAGACCTGCTGTTAGTCTCCTAAAGGGCCGGGGCAGTGGGGAAACCCACGTCACAGATACAGGAAACTGAACTGTAGTGGGCTGTCTCGTTTTAAATAAAACGTCTCTGCTTGAACTTGTCAGTCAGGTAGATACCGTCCCCAACTTACGATTTTAGGATAGACAGACAAAAACATTGACCAAACTCGTTCAGAAACAAAGAAAAGAGAAAATAAAAACAGGAATAAAAACAGAGAACTTGGGATGTTTCTTTTCAATTAGTAAGTAAACCGCTACTGATTTTTGTTGTGCTTAACATCTTTGATGGAAGAGTAAATCAAGTTACTATGGCAGCAATTCAACTGCAGATGTATTGACATTGACTATGTCCCGCCCAGGTAGATTGATCTGATTTGACCCATTTCAGAAGAGCACCCACAAAAACAAAGAGTGTAACTGAGAGATACGGCTCTGAGAAATGATGGCGAGAAGAGAAGAGAGAGTTGTTACTGAGAAAAAAGATGAGATAATCTAAGATAATGCTTTATGGTCTTTGTTCCTTTTCAGGGACTCAGTCTGAATGATGAAAAGAAGGATAATATAAGGGGTTAAGAAGATGCCTACACATGTGTGTAGGAATTGCACTTACGGGTGATTGCGTTGCCACCGTTTATAAGGAGTTGAGGGCCATGATGGCTCTTCTCCTGGTCCTGGACTTGGTCGCCCTCCACGTCCTGCCTGATGGCAACAGCTGGAGCAGGCAGTGACCAGGATGTGACAAGTCCTGACGGATGTTCGTGGGTCTGATCCAGGCTTGGGAGGCGGCATCCAACAACCTTCCAATCACGTCCTCTCCGAGGATGAGCAGCAGCCGGACCACACGCCTCGACAGCTCGCTCTCGAGGCGGGAAGCAGACTCTGGTGTAGCTTCTCTTCCAGAGGATCCTCAGACACCCGTCTGCTGCGTTTGTTCACCACCTCAGGGCTGGTCGTCCTCCAGCTCCATGCCCGGGACCCTGAACGGAGAGACCCTCTCCACGTCTATGATGAGTGGTGTGAGGTCCGTTTTCTTCCTCCTGAAGTCGATACCCGCCTCCTTCATCCTGGTGTTGAGCAGCAGGTTGTTAACTTCACACCACTCTGATCTCTCGGTTAGAGATCTCCATTTCTTAGTTTCTGATTCTGTGTTTTGATTCTCAGATTTTAGGTTTTTTATTTGTAATACATCTGGTTTCAAAGTGTGAGTTTCCTCCTTTTGTTTTAAACCTGAGTGCTCGTTGATATGAGACAGAGGACACACTCAGTTAGAAAATAAAGACAACCAACTTCTCTCAATTGAAGTTTTTCTTATTGGAGATTCAAAGTAAACGTGCACACTGACCTTTTCTGACCACATGAAAGCATGTGCATCATATTCCCAACACGAGGGTAGACCAACTCATTTAGCAAAGAGTGTGGTTTAATTTCTGGCTTCACATGACACATTGATCCTCTAGCAGACGAGCAGCTGGAAGCTGAACATCTGTAAACCTGAACAACGATTTTCCGATTCTAAATCTCATATTAATTCGTAAAAATCAATTTGTATGTCTAAAGATCGATTTTTTTTTCATCATTACATTA
Source organism: Cololabis saira (assembly GCF_033807715.1). Classification (NCBI taxonomy): domain Eukaryota; kingdom Metazoa; phylum Chordata; class Actinopteri; order Beloniformes; family Belonidae; genus Cololabis; species Cololabis saira. The sequence continues at coordinate 19,377,298 of NC_084596.1, forward strand.
CAACTTTTGGTATTTTTTTGTTTATGCCGAAAAAAAGGAATGTTTTGTTGGACACAAGAATAACTGGTGCCATGTTGTTGCCTTTAAATATGTTTAAAGGTAATCAAACATTCAAGTTTTCAGTTATAATTGCATAAATTGTCTTTATTTCATTACTTAATATACTGTCTCGGAGTTATATTTGCATAAAATGCTAAAAACCAAATTCTCAAAAATTAAAAACCGAAATAGACCCGAAAATGGAAAAAATGTAAACGGAATTTGGGAAAAAATAAAACCGATTTCATACGTCGTCTGTTTGCTGCCCTGGATCTGTTTGATAATTCTGCCCCATGATGTTTCTGAAAGCAGTTCTATCAGCATTCTGGGAGCTGATTGGTCCTTACAGCATCATTAGCTGCCAATACTTGCTGTTGAATCTCAATATAATACTAGTATTAAAATATGTTGTATAACTAAACAGTCATATAATTCATGCAAGTTCATGCAGTTTTAATAACACTAACCTAAATCGGAATCGAATCGATTGTTGACATTTGAATTGATCCCATTTGAGTTAATACAGGGTTAATATGGACTAAAGAAGAGTAACTAGTCCGTGTTTATGCTCTCTCTTCTGGTGGTCTGATCTGCTACGACTCTGCTTCCTCTCCTTCCGCTTTCTCCCCGATGAGGAAGGTGGGATGGAAGACAGACCCCGGTCTTTATTAGCATGGTGAAACCATAGCGACAGGTAAGTGGAGCGTCTCGGTGAAAAGGGTGAGCGTGTTCAATTCCACCGGCAGCGGCTGAAGTAGCAGCAAGAATAAGACAGGAAATGGAGTCCGCTCTGAAGAGGGTTTTAAATCAAACGGATCCATCTGAGAGGCAGGTTCTTTTACTCGTATTGTCTGAGTTGCCTGCTGGTATCTACACTGATTGTGTGAGTAGACTCGGGCTGCTGCTCCGTCTTTTGAAATACAAGAGTAGCAGAAAAAAAGAGACTGAATTTGAAAGCTGAAATGCTTCCTGCAGGAAGAGCGGTAGCAAATGAGGGGACGTCAACTCATCAGCTGCAACAAAGCCAGAGATTTCTTTGAGTATATGTCCTGCTGAGGAGTTAATCTAAGCTTTTATAATCCACAAAGTCTTGATCTGATGTCTAAAAATAGAACCAGATCTTGCATCTTTAAATGATATTAGTCCGTCTTACCATTAAAGAGTATTAAATAAAATTCAAGAAACAAATCATACATTTAAAACACATTTATTCTTTTCATTCAGTGTTTCAGTGTTTAATAAGATAAAATTCTACACCAGTGAGGAAATAAAATGTGCCTGCTCCATCTGGAAGGGGAACCTTACAGGAAATAAGAACTCAAGAGGAAAAACAGAGAAGAAATAAAAGTGGCATCAATAATGTATAACAAAAGGTTAGAAGAGGCTGACGCAGCAGCTGTCCTCCGACACGTCGCTCCGTTTTCCATTTCAGCCGAGACGCGTGGCAGCAGGCGGCTGAAGGGGCGGGTCCTCGTGCCGAGGGCCAGAGATAAACCCACCAGTCCAACAGCCCCACCCAACCCCACCCAGCACCACCGTCCCTGCACAAGGTCAGAAAGGGCAAAGAGAAAAAAGGAAAACATGTCCCGGCATAACGGAGACTCATTTGGGACGGCCTGAGGCCATTTCACTAGCAAGCTCAAGACGAGAAAATGGCGAGGACTGAAAAGCCGTCCATCACCCAGAATACAATAAGTAGTGCACACGGGTGGAGAGCTAATGGATGCTTCCACTGAAGAGAGCCATTTAGCGAATGGAAAGGTGGATGGCTCCATCATGGAGGAGCTGAGATTACATCCGATTGTTATCCTTCATAAGTGTGATGGTACGACCAAAAGGGTGTAATTTATACGGACATAGGAGGCATTAAATGGTAATCTCTCCGCAGCCCTCTCACAGCAGATCAGCCGCTTCCGGTCGCATGTTTTCCCTTTTTGACCAAACAAATGTTCGGAGCAGCACTCAAACAAATAGGCTGCTACGGCTGAAATATGCAGCAGCATGCTCTCGAAATAAATTAAATTATCTGCAGGGTCACTTCAGAGCATTTTAAACCGCATCACCGCAACTGACGGATGATCTGACGAAGCAGAACAGAGATAAATATACATGCTGAAGAACAAACAGAGCGCAGAGCGTAGAAAATTGCGGTTAAAAAAAAAAGATACATGGTCCTCGTCTGAACAGTTTGAATAAAACACAAAAAGGTTTCACGTGTAAGTAGACGGCGACATTCCCCTAAATTACATGAAAGGCACCAGGAGTTCAGTTCAGCTCCCGACAGATCAGTAGTTGCTTCTGCACCCCCCCCCCCCCCACAAACCAAATATCCTGTAGCTTCATGTCCTTCGATGTAAACGCTGAGTCCTCAGAAGATGTGTTTGAGATGCTTCATGCCGTACGTCTTGAAAAACACCAGGAGGATTAAAGACCACAGGCCCAGGATGAAGCCGTCAGGGGGATGCCAGTCTCTCTGCTTGGGTTTCTGGGGGGGAGAGGGGACGGGGGGGGGGCACCAAGGGGGCAGGGAGAGATTGCAGGTTAGTAATAGTGTGTATATTTCTCGCGTTGAGGCCACAGATGATTGTTCTGTCAGTCACACAGTCGGGGGCAGACTCACACGCGCTCCTTTTATCTATTCAGCCGATTGGTGAGCGCTATCTGCCGTCTCGCACACGCGAGCACGAGGGTTCACGCCGGAAAGGCTCTGGTACAGTTCATTGGTACATTTCCCCTGTCTTGTGTTTGTCCCACTCACTGCCACATCATCACATCGTGTGTGATTATACTTTTAAATCTGGCTCGTATTAAACATGCATCTCACAAGGAGCACATTTATATGCTAATGCAGATGGAACATTCTGCAGAGATGAGATTTAACCTAAAAGAAAAAATATTCCAATCTCCTCTGCTAGCGACAAAGCTACAGATGGGCCACGAGGACGTACTGGAGAGATTTCTGTTATCCCCGCCGATACAAGGCGGTGTTATCCAATTGGGAAATGACTAGTAAGAATAGGAATCTTCTAAAGCCGGAAACCCTCCATAAATACATCCGTTTGGGCAGCAGACTGCGCTGGAGGGCAGCGCCGCGATCAACTGCAATGTTTGAACAAGGACCTTGTCCTTGGACCCGTCGCTTTGAGGTCACAGTCCTCCGTCTGTTCACGCTGGATCCTTCAGAAGTTAAAAACATGTTTGTTCTACCTACAGCACAAAAGGAGGCGAGAAAGAAGAATGTAACAAAAGAAAGAGAAGAAGAAACAAGTAGACAATGGATGCTACTTGCACTTTTGTTTGCTTTTTCATCACACACCGCAGAGGTAGCGACATAAAAAATAAAAACAACCCTGCTGGACCTCAAAGGCCTGAAACTGCAATAATACATAACACCTGTTTCTTCTCTATCCAAATAATCCTATTTATGGCACTGAACTTTTTCATTTTATTTATTATTTCTATTTTTTTTTTATCTTTACATTGGTGTTTGGTTTTTGGGGTATTTGATTTGTACATTACAGTGCTGTGTGAGTGAGATGGAGATGTCAATTTCCCCGAGGAAACCTCCCAAAAGGATTAATAAAGTCGTCTGAATCTGAAAAAAACCTCCTCGTCGCTCCATCTATCATTTTTTATTGAACTCTCCCTCTTTGTCAAATGTACTTAGAGCCAAGTGTTTCTGAGTCGTGTTCACGTGATTTATGTTCATCAACTGAATTTAGAAAAATCCCGATGAGCAGATAGCCCACATCTAGGATGATCTGAGTGACTCTACGACCACAGGAACGGTTTTTGCCCCGTAAAAGGTTCCTGCAGGGCCGTACCTGTTAATGGACACTAGACCAGAACCCCCAGTGATGGAAATGCACCTGATGCTGGATTAAACAAACTGCTCTGAACTGCATCTGCAGCACGTTGGATGTGTTTCTCAGCGAGGTTTGGTTTAGAGGGGTGGGGGCTCATTTGGAGCGTTCGCATATGCAAGAAAAATGCTGATTAATCACTCCGACTTTCTGAATGGCTGAAAGGGACCACACTGCAAAGCCTATTGTTCCTAAATCTAGACAAAAGAGTCTGATTTTAAGCAAAAACATCTCTGCCGTTGGGGTAGGAAGAATGTTCTCGACTAGAATTCTTAAAACCAGCACCCTGGTCTTAAGTAGCCTCTTTTTTATGAGCCTGTCTGTCTTTTTATGAGCCTAAAATTTACATTTTTCAGATCAGACAAAAGTCTGTTTTTAAATATATGCCTTTTCTTTATATGGCAGAGTTCTATCGAGCGCCCGTCACTGCGATGGCAGACTGATATTTACTGAGAGTTGTGCTCTGGAAGCGACGCAGTGTTTCCCACAAATAAGGAAAGTATTTCCCCCCTCTGAACAGTTTATAGCTGGAGAGTTAAATTGCCATGCAGAAGGAATATTCCATCTAATCCTGATGACTCACTGTGAGCATTTCAATAGCCAAACAGTCCAATTGTCTTGCAATTTCACTCGAGCCGGCAGTCTCATATTTGACTGAATTTCCCCTTTATACAGGCGCCAAGAACTGCTGAATTGGCATATGAGGAGCTGAATCCTCAGCTATATTTGTGTGCACATAGAAATGAGATGCTGGCACAGCGAGCGCTCAAGCATGTGCTGAACATGTCCAGTGTCTGAAATCAGCACCCAACGAGCACCAAATGCTGGTAAAAACTGTATCTGGCAGCGTCAAACACACACTGGCAGAAACATGTGAAAACCTGTGTTGTATTCAGTGTAAATGTTCCTGCCCAACACTCTGACCATCAGCCAATCAGAGCAGAGCAAGGGCTCACTATCACACGGGCTTTTTGGCGGTGGACTGTATGAACTTGACCCGACTGAATGATGAAGAATTTTCAAAAGCCTGTTCCAGTTCATAAAACTGAATTTAAACGTTTGATATCTTGATATCTTTGCTTCTTAGAATCACAAGTATCGCTTGCTTTGAATGGCAAAAACTGGAGAAAACTAAAATAAAGTAAGAATCTCATTAGATGAAAAATTCTTAAGTTAAAGATAAGATAAAGTTTATTTGCCATTTGTACATTTGCTAAAGTACATGGGAATTCTTGGACACTCAGGGCCCGATTTACTAAGATCCTAAATAAAGAGTACTAAATTGCGTGTGCACTGAAAAAGTTTGCGCGTGCTGTTTGCGTGTGGTTTGCGCTTGATCAACTAAGATTGCGTGCGCAATTGATAACAGGTGCAAACAGCAGTATTTAAATGAGGTGTTGCGTGTCTTAAGGTTTGCGAGCGCAAACTCTGCGCCATGGAGAGTCTGGATGGAAAGCAGGATAGTCGCAAGCGCAAAATGAAATTTGACGAGTTTGAGTTAGAGATATTAGTGGAAGAGGCAAATTGTTGTATTCAGCACCCCTGCCGTGAAAAGCACCCCCTCGTATATTCAATGATAAGTAGACCAAGAAAAAAACAACACACTGACACTTCAATATATTTATATATACACACTCACACAAACACATACTTAGGAGTTTATATTATATATATTTACAAATATTATGGAAGACAACACAGTTAGCAGGCTATTAATTAATGACATCAATAACCATTTACCCGATTTTTGTTATGTGATTGTGGGAAAGTATGACTATTGTGGAATCCATGAGCACATTTAAACATGAATCATTAACACAAAACTGGACGCTAAACAGAACGTGACACAGAATGAGAATATAATTTTTGTCAGACGAGGGGGTGCTTTTCACGGCAGGGGTGCTGAATACGGCACGACACCGGGGTATGACAACTGCAGAACAAGTATAGGCGCACAATGAGAAACACTTTTTTCTCCATGAAAACACGTGATTTATTTATTATCACAATAATGAATAATACTCGATTTAACATTCAAATAAAATATTTCTCCTTTTGCATGTGGAGATTAACACCTTCCTTTCGAACGTATTAAATACAGACGCAATCACAATCCACGCAAAAACTTTCAGGCTTGGTAAATCTCATTGCGCGTGGTAAATGGACCAATTTGCATTTTCCCCTCCCAGTATTTAGCGATTTCTGGCGGGTACGCCCCATATTGATTATTCATCAGGGCAAAAGTACTAAATGAACAGCGTGTGCTATTTTGCTCATTTGAGAGGCGCAGTCCTCTTTGCACGCTGTTAGTAGATCAGCTGGCACTTTGGTTTGCGGGTGCTGTCAAGTTTGCACACGTTTTTACACACGCAAACCTTTAGTAAATCGGGCCCTCAGAGTAAAAACATTTAAAAACTAAAACAAAAACTAAAAAGAATAAAATATCAATAAATATCAGACATTCTACACTCCACCTAAGCATATTGCACGTTTCCCGGTTGGTTGTCAATAAACAGAGGTAGTTAGTCGAGAGTCTCACTGTAACAGAGGAGGAAACTGTTGCAAAAGCGTGTTTTCCGTGTGATGATACTGATAAACTAAATGAAAGTAAAGTTGCGTGCTCTGTGAGATCCGTGTGCTGTGAAGCATCTTCTCCGATCTGTCGCCTCATACCAAACTCCCACAACTACAAGTGACTTCACATTTATTTAACAAGTCAATCAAGTCGGATCAATACAGCTCCACTGCCGTCCAGAATGTTAAAACCGGGACGGCTCACACAGGAACTGAGCACGACGATGAGAATACGAGAACGCCGCTGAACAGAACCGGGGGCTGGGAGTTCAAGGTTAAGAGCTATTCCCATAAAGGGGCATTGAAATGATAAATACTAGCTGGAAATATCTGCTTATTCTTTTCAAAACTCCCATCAACAATCGAAAAAGGCAAAGCCGAAGCAGAACGAATAATGAGACTGACGCCAGTTGACGTCAGGGGAGGTATAATTTAAGGGGTACTCTAGATTTTAGGACTCGTACAACACGAACAACAATGAAAAGATTTTCTATATCAGTCAGTGGAGTTAAACTATGGAACAGAATGGATTCAGAATTAAAACAATGTCCAAACATTAACCAGTTTAAAAACAAATATAAAAACATGATTTTCACAAGGTACAAAGAGGAAGGGGTTTAGCGGCCTGTAGGGGCCTGAAATAACACTATTGGGTGAATGGGTAGATTTGTTTATATTTATGTACAGAAATGGGCAGCTAATTATATGTGTATGTATGCATGTGTATATATATGTGAAACACGGACATCCACCCACCTTCCTATCAGACAGATCTGTAGAGATGGGTATGTTTCAGACCCTGAACCTGATCTACAGTAACACACATGGCGCTTTTCCACTAGTACCTACTCAGCCCGCCTCGACTCGCCTTTGCGCTTTTCCACTAAGGGTCTAACATCCCAAGTAGATACTTTTCCTGTAACTACTCTGCCGAGGTTCTAAGCGGCTGAGTCGGCTGTATCTGACGTCATCACACTACAGACCACCGATTGGTCGGGGGGTTGGAGTCAGACGTCTGAGTCAGGAGGCGGAAATCAGCGAAAGAGCGACTCTGACGGCGGCTTCTTGTTCATTTTATTCGACAGGCAATGGCAGCGCAAAAGTCTGTTTCATGATCCAACTCTGAGGTGCAGATGTTCATAAACCTGGTGGCTGAGGAGAGAATTAAAAAGGGATCTAGACAGGCGATAAGGAACGACCAGATCCACCAGGAACTCCTTCACTTCATAGCTGCTCGCGGCTCCAGCTGACTTTTCAGCAGCGTCGAGACAAAGAAACAAATAAATTAAAAAGCGTTGCCGCTTGAAGCTTCTCTCATTCTCATTTTTTAACTTGATCTCAAACACAAGCCACAGACCCAGCAGCACATATATCATCTCCTCCAGGTTCTACATCTTTAGTGTTGTTGTCTTCTTCGTTTAGATCACACAATCAAAAACGTCACAGCAGCTTCACTCCAACCTCCTACTTCTGCTCCAGGTGAATTGTTATGGAAAAGAAACCAGGCCGAGTTGAGATGAGTAGAGCCGAGTAGGTGCTAATGTAAAAGCGCCAACAGACACTTATGAATGTTAAGTAATGAGTTATGGACTAATTGCCTGCCAGTAGAGTGAACGATTGGGTGACAACATAAAAGATATACATATGATACTACAAATCCATTTTGAACCACAGGAAATTAGTAATATGGGTCCTTAATTCACAGTCTATAAAAAAAGAAGGCAGAAACTTGTCCAATAAGACCATGACACTGAGGAAATTGTTGGTAGACCTGATTTGAGGACTGGGTTGGATACAGCATGCACAAGTACATGAAATTAGAAAAAGAAAGAAAGAAGAAACCGTGCCTCCATCTCTAAAATAAGGACCCATCACTTCGATCTTGTTGCCAAACATATTCATCAGGAGACTGAAAGGGTTTACATCATAAAAATAACAAACTTATGGTCATTAAATAAGAGCCAGAGATCCCCTGTGGAGACGAGAGAAGCTTACAGAAGGATAACAATCAGGCCAGCACTCCATCAATCAGGCCTTTTATTGTGGAGCAGTCAGTTAGGAGTCATTCCTCACTAAGAGGTACATGACAGCCTTCTGGGAGTTTGCTAAAAGCCGACTGAATGACTCCTAAATCATGGCCAGATGAAACAAAGCTTGAGCTAGCTCATTCTTCTAAAGGGCAAGTGAGGAGGAAACCAAGCACTGGCAAACGCCTCATTAATATCATCCTCACAGCCAAATATGATGATGGCAGCATCATTCTGTATTTTTTTTTTCCTACACCTTTGTCTGGGAGACTAAGCAATACGAGGGGTGATGATGGATTCCAGACACATGCTGGGGGCCTTTTGCAGAGGGCTCAGGATCCTAACTGGGAGGTTTAGATTTAAACAAGAAAGGAAAAAGAAAGTGTTGGAGTCAGAGACTAGATCTGGAGGTATCTTTAGAGACATGGTTGAGTTTGAACAGGAAAACGTGCAAAGCAACTTCATCTCAAGCTCATAGGATCACAGCCAAGAAGACTGGAGAAGGTCCCAAAGGTGCTTTCATAAAGAGGGTTTGCAGACATACGTATGTAAATAGGATATAAAAAGGAAAAAAAATAAGGAGCGTGGGCAGATAAAGAAAGAAAATCAATTTGAAGATGAACCTGAAAAATAACACAATATGGAAAGTGTAAGAGGGCTTGAAGACGTTCTGTCAGCACTGCTTCCTCAGAAAAGCGTTACAGACACGAAGCGCTAAGTGCCTCAGCAAACAGCGAGGATGGTGACGTTCAAACTAACGATACAGGAATGCTTTCAGCATCCGAATCAATGCCTTGCTGGGAGAGACTGACAGAAACATTTCAGACAACATGGTCTCATTCGTCTGACTTCAAACTAACAGATGTGGGGGGGGGGGTTAAAATAGCCCAGATTTAAAAGCTTGTGAAAATTTGAAAATCTATGTTATTACTCCAGGTAATGGAGTCTTTTGTCGATACGTGACTTTCTGACGGAGATTTAAATTTAGCTGACAGGTGTGAGGATGTGTTTGCTTGTGAGGCCCTGCCTCCCTCCATCACATCTGATTAAACAATATCCACAGTGCCAATCAATCAGAGTAGCAGTTGCATGTAAAAGCCTTTGTTAGAAAATGCACACTGATGTAATATTTTTTTTTTTGGTCTTTTACCAAAATGCTTTCAGGCAGCATCTTTGGACAGATGGTAACAAGATGAATGCGACGCAGGAAGGTCAGTCCGAGCAAGGAATTCATCATTTCAGTTGATTGTCAGGCTCTAAAATGTTTCACACAAAGTAAATTACAAAGAAAAAATGATTTCACAACCCCCAGGAGCCACTGTTTTTAATTCAATGTAACGACATACCGGTACTATCAATAAAATAGTGACTTGTTTTCCCTGCGGTGTAAAATAAATCAAATAAAAATGGCCATTATTAATTTACTTAATGTGAGTACTGAAGCACGCAGCACATGTTGAGCTTTAAAACTGTAAAGAGTAAAGTTGCTTCTATGTCTCTCCCTCAGGTCTCAGCTATCATCTTTGAGAAAACAAACCATCTTTGAACTGCACCAAACAAACATCCTCGTGGCGTTCTACGGTCTTTGAAGGCTGACCGAAGCAGCTTTAACTGAGAGGACACAACGGTCCACTGATCAGGGGGATCCGCGAAGATGGACGTCATATGGTTCCCATTTCTAAAGCATCTTCTTACATCCGACTTACAGATAACCCCTCCACCAACTGAACAAAGTTTTCTCCCAGTTTGTAAGTGAAATCCGACCAAATTCAGATTGTCTGTCAGACTTTTATTTAATTCTGTGCTTTTTATCTATTTTGAAAAACATTTTCAGATTTAAAGTCGAGCCAAATTCAATCTGAACGTGGATTTCCATTACACCTTTTTAGAATCAAAAGCAAAATGTTTCTTTTTATGAACGTAACCCTCCTGGTTCCGTCTCCGTCTCTCGTCCTGCGAGACTTCGCTTCAAAACAAAGAAAAAGAAGACCTCAACATCTATACATTCTGACAATATTATTGCATCTGGGCAAAGCCCTCGTGAAACGCAGTGATGCATAATGATCAATCAGCGTTATGCTCCAACTACATCGTATTAATGAGGCCAAAATCAGATGGAACTAGATGATGATGTTAGATTGACCTCTACGTCATATCCAGTGACACTGGAGACGTAAAACGCCTCAAAAAGTGTTTCCATTACACTTTAGCCATAAACTGGATTATCGGCACGTTTGGAAAAACCTCCTTCTGCAAACATAAATTGGCAGTTTTTACAAAAATTGTAGGCATTTCCAGGTTTTTATTTGGAATATTTTTTGATATTTATAGAAAAGGTTCAACAAGGCATTCAGTCAAATTTAGTAAAACTGCCCTATTATGAGTCCTTTTCTTCTATCCTTAAAAACAAACTATGTGTGTAATAATTATTCAAATCTACATTTCTGTCCACAGTTTCTTAATGAATTATTGCAGTTTTCATTGGACTTTTTCATTAAAGAGTGGCTCCCACGCTACACTCCAGCTTTGCTTGATTGTATTGTCCCTGCAGTTCTTAACAACGTTGAAACAATTGGTCTGTTGTCCCTGTGATCGTCTGCCGAGGCCATCACATCACCCCCTTTGTGCATCTGTGTAATCTCATGCATTCGGGGCAGCTGTGGTTTGGAGGAGTGAAGCTGTCGTCTGCCAGTTGCAAGGTGAGTGGTTCAGTCCCCGGCCGCACAACAGCACCTGTTGAAGTGCCGTCGGGCATGACACTGAAACCCCCATTACTGCAGGTGTGTTAACTGATGTGAGTGCGTGTGAGGGATGTGGAAAAAGCACAGCGCACACTAAGACATATTGCATGAACAACATTGGATGGAGGAGTCTTTGAGAGGTCAACAAGACGATAAAATACAATATAAATGTTGCCCATTTAACATGAAGCCTTTATACGTGACAAGCCTCTTACTATTTCTCATCTCCAACTGTCTTGGTGAGAAGACTGATGCCAAAAATGACAAAAGGGATCATGGATGTTTGTGCAGCAGTCTTTTTCTGTGTTGGCAGACGGCTCGTGTAGAAATCCTTACAACACATTATCCATTGATCCAGACATCATCTACCCCCCTCCTAAGCTCAGTCCGGGGGAAAGGCAGGGACACACCCTGGACAGGACGCCCGTCCATCACAGGACCACATATTAACTCTTCATATTTATCTCACTACCTTGTACAAAGATGATGAACTGAAGCTGACAAGAACTACAGCTTAAAGCAAAACATTTGGAGCTTTTCTTTATATGTAGACACAGCTTTAGCTATTTCTGTTTTCATTTCTCGTTTCTATTAAGGCTAAACAGAACAAACAATAAATCCTGCTTTTATCCCCTTGTGACCTAGTGAGGACTCTAAAATGACTAACTATTATTACCAGGTATTAAATCATAAGAAAACTAGCTTCATTATAGGAATCCTTCTACAGCCATGTTGAAGTATTGAATTTTGTTGCTGGCGCTGAGAGGTTAAATGGTTTTAAAAGTGATCGATAGTGACTCGTCCGCTCTAGTTGAGTTGAATTGGCTGCGGCTCCTCGATTCACTGGTTAAATTGCAGCGGACTTAAGCCATCTTCGTGTCAAAACGGACGGACAGCTGCGACAAGACTGAACTTTTCCACTGAGACTTTAACAAAACAAAGAATCCCATGGATACTGGCCGGACAGCTCAGACCGCCATCGCACGGTCTCTGACTAAACGGCATAGAGGCAGCACAAAACACGCACAGACGATGGCTCACTTGGCTGAGAGCATCACAGATAACAGTATGTGAGTCGGGGCCCTTTGACCCTCAGCTGAGGTGACAGAGTTTCCAGCAGGAGGAGGAGGAGAGGCGCTGAGCGCTACACATCTGGAGGGCAGGGGAGAGAGTCCGGAGATGTTCATGAGAGATGACTGGGAGCATGTGGCTGCTGGGGCTGGTGGAGCTCCGAGGCCGCGGTGAACGGAGGTGTGCGTGACCGGGACTCTTTCTGGGGATGTATTCCGTGTGTAAGTGTGTGTGTGTATGCATGTGTGTGTGTGTGTGTGTGTGTGTGTGTGTGTGTGTGTGTGTGTGTGTGTGTGTGTGAGCCCATGGGATAAAGATGAGAGGGAGATGGATGGAGTGTGACAGGAAGCCACATCAGCACAGGCAGCAGGGAGCCGAGCAGATGTCGAGATGGAAGTGAGGGGAAAGTGAGCGATGAAAAAAGCAGCTGAAACACATTTCCACCCGACATAATTAAATAGAAAACAAATAAACAAACAGATTGTTGATGTTTGATATGATTATTCCTCGTTATATATGAAAAATGCAGCTAAATCAATACTTTTGGCTTCATCTCGCCTGAATTATAAACACAATCCCATTTTTTTATGGATGTCTGTTATGCATGGATATCGTTTTTAATGCAAGCAAGTTTTTTAAAGAGATGCCAGAGTGACAGAAGGAAAAGCCAGCAATTTCCATCTTCTAGACGTGATCTACGGTCTGATGGCACAGATGGCACATCATTTACTCAAAACTGAAGGTTACTGCGCAAAGATTAAATCTTTTACTTAAAAAGCAGTGAGTCAGTCACTGGTGAGTGACAGGGATGGGACGTGTTAATTAGAACCCCACAGCATAACGAGGGAGAACCGCATCTTAAAAACTACTGAGAAGGGGAGGCAGTTTTTCATCTAATAAGATCAACAGCACAGCTCTTTTACACTAGTACTAGTACTCAGCCCGACTCCACTTGCCCTTGTTTCTTTTCAATACCCAGATCAGAAGTAGGAGGTTGGAGTGAAGCTGCTGTGACGTATTTGATTGTGTGATAAATGAAGAAGACAACAACACTAAAGATGTAGAACCTGGAGGAGATGATAGATGTGCTGCTGGGTCTGTGACTTTTGTTCGATATCAAGTAAAAAAATGAGAGTGAGAGAAGCTTCAAGCGGCAACCCTTTTTTTTTTTGTTTGTCTTGGCGCTGCTGAAAAGCTGGGAGCCGCGAGCAGCTATGAAGTGACAGAGCTCCTGGTAGATCTTGTCGTTCCTTATTGCCTGTCTAAATCCCTTTTTAATCATCTCCTCAGCCACCAGGTTTATGAACATCTGCACCTCAGAGTTGGATCACCAAACAGACTTTTGCGCTGGTCGCATAAAATGAACAAGAAGCCGTCAGAGTCGCTCTTTCGCTGATTTCCGCCTCCTGACTCAGACGTCTGACTCCAACCCCCCGACCAATCGGTGGCCTGTAGTGTGATGATGTCACAGCCCGACTCAGCTGCTCAGAACCTCAGCAGAGAAGATACAGAAAAAGTATCTACTCTGCACGTTAGACCCCTAGTGGAAAAGAACCAAACCGAGTCAGGCCGAGTAGGTACTAGTGGAAAAGCGCCATTAGAGGGATATGAACCATGCTCATGCATCGTCACCACGTCCTCTGCTGAAAACCCCATCTTCTTTTCTGTCGAGAGGACAATGGGATAACATGGTGGGAACAATGGGCTCCCCGTCTACCGGTGAGGAGTCTCTACCCAGAAGGTCCATGCAGCCGCTCCCGTCCCTCGTAGCCCTGGTTAGACCGTAGCTCTGCTGTTAGCCTCTACCTTTGAACAATGTTTTAACGCACCAACACTGCAGCCTCCATCCTGAAGAGGAGAGGAATAATAGATGTGTTCCCCCAGGTACAGAGCCAGAAGACCCTTTTCTCTCTTTCTGTCTGTAGCTTTAAAAAGGTCAAGGACAGGTAAATAATCATTTCTCATATTTCGTTATTTCAAAATAAAAATCAAATTATTTGATTGAAATTCAGGCAGCACGGTGGCTTAGTGGTTAGCACTGTTGCCTCACAGCAAGAAGGTTCCCGGTTCGACTCCCAGGCCCGGCAGGGGCCTTTCTGTGTGGAGTTTGCATGTTCTCCCCGTGCTTGTGTGGGTTCTCTCCGGGTACTCCGGCTTCCTACCACAGTCCAAAAACATGCATGCTAGGTTAATTGATGATTCTAAATTGCCCGTAGGTGTGAGCGTGAGTGTGGTTGTGTGAATGGTTTGTGTGTTTATTTGTGGCCCTGTGATGGACTGGTGACCTGTCCAGGGTGTAACCCCTGCCTCTCACCTAAAATGAGCTGGCTCCAGCAGACCCCCGTGACCCCGCAAGGGATTAAGCGGGTATAGATAATGGATGGATGATTGAAATTCATATATCTGAAGCCAGAACGGTAATATTTACAACCTGAAATGTCTGTTCATTCAATAAACTGATCATAATAAATAAAATAATAAATAAAAATCCCCTAAAACCTCAACATGTGCCAGGATTCTTTTCTCATTTTTCTCCTAAACACACTGTTTTTCTTGTGGTCCAAGTAATAATCCTAGATAAGGTAATATAGCATTGTGGATATTGTATATTGAACTGGCCCAAGTGGTTAAAACGCAACACCAAACATATGAAAGCTGAAAGCAAAACAGACAATAAACCAGTTTCAACAATGCTGTGATTTCTTCTACACAAACACCACCACCGCTTTTGGCTGGTGGTGTATAAGCTTCATAAACCGTGAACGCCACTCACAAGCGGGTCATCTGTGTCTTTGGAGGCCAACACTAAGAACTGTTGCATCTTTAAGATACTTTTCATCAATGTTCACAAGAACAAGCGCTGTTGCTGCTGATAGTGCAATCAATACAAACAGTAATCTGTATTTTCCAGCTTTCAGCTGAGAGAAATAACAAAACTCATCTCTTTCTTTTGTTAACTAAACTATTACTTGTGATGACATGCTGTTAATAGCAGAGCAAAAAGCAGGATGAAAAACGGCCCACTTGTGAGGCACAGAAGATCCAGCGTTGTCAAAAGCTGACATGTGGTGGAGATCATAGCTGGAGATAATGAGAGAGAAGCTCGATAATTCTACTGGTTGGCTGCTTCTGAAGACTCTGAAGGGCTCATTAAATGATATGTATCGAATTGAGGTGCAACAGGATTGTATTTTGCATGTGTGTATTGTTGAGTATACAGTACAGACCAAAAGTTTGGACACACTTCCCCATTTGTTTGAATGAGAAGGTGTGTCCAAACGTTTGGTCTGTACTGTATGCAGTGGTGGACAGTAACTGAGTAAATGTACTTGAGTACTGTACTTAAGTACATATCCAGAGGATTTGTACTTTACTTGAGTATTAGATTTCTTTGGTACTTATTACTCTTACTTGAATACATTTCCAAGACAAATATTTTTACTTTTACTCGAGTAAATTTCTAGGAAGGCTGAAAAGTACTCGTTACTTTCAGGTCTGCTCTTTTTTCTTCTTCCCTAAAATCCTATTGGACACAAGCTGTTTTAGTCAAAGGAGGAGACCTATCACAGTGCACGCTCTCCACTGGGATGTACGTAAAGCGGAAATACGTCAAGCCTCCTCAAAACGATACCGCCAAAGTAGGCTGCGTTTGTCAAGACAGAGCCGCAACAATCGCTACGCCTGCGTCAGGAGAAGAAAGACAATCCGCTGAGTCGTCTGAGTCTGATAATGAGCCGGACTCGATTTTGATTTGTTTTTGGTGTTTCTGCAGGTTTTATATAACATTGTGGTTCTAAAAGCAGCACATCAGTGCAGCTGGTTTCAAAGAGTTAATTCTCAGAAACAAGAGTTAAAAGATCCTTAAATTAATTTAGAAAAAATATAGTAATTTACTCTTACTCTTACTTTTACTTAAAGTAAATTTAAAAGCATTTACTTTTGGATACTTAAGTACCTTTAAAAGCAAATACTTTTCTACTCTTACTCGAGTAATATTTTGAATGAGCTACTTTTACTTGTAACGGAGTAAATTTTGACCAGTAGTATTTGTACTCTTACTCAAGTACTGGGGTCGAGTACTCTGTCCACCTCTGACTGTATGTATGCATACAGTACATGCATGCATATACCAGTTAATGTGCCCATCACCCTGGAACAGGAGGAATCTGGACTCACAGCCTTCTTCCATTGCTCTAAAGTCCAATCTTTATGCTCCAGAGCAAATTGAAGCCTTTTTTCCTGATTAGTCAAACTGATTCAGTGGTCATTCAGTGTTTTTCTTAATGCCCCATAGCCGTTTAGTCCTGATCCCTTCTTGTCTCTTCAAATTATTTATGTGGACATGATATTGCTTTCACTACTAAGCATAGCCATGAGTTCTATTGTTTTTTTTTTTTTTTTTTAATGATTTCATTTCACCAAATGTTTAAGTAATCACCAATCAATCAATCATCTTGTTCCAACCACATTACTTCCTTGAAAATGATGGTTCCCCACTATCCTTCCAGTTTTAATAATGTCTTGGACATTTCTTGGACTCAATTTTTGTAGTTTCAGCAACCTCGTTAGATGTTTTCTATAGTAGTAATAGTTTGACCCTTCTAAAACAATTCAACATCTTTTCCAAGTCTGCCAACATAGTTGTTTAAGAAAGGAGAAGCTACTCACTGCATCGGTTGGGGTTAAATACCTTAAAAATCCATGCAGTAATTATCCAATGGGAGGCTCTTACCCATTTTCTTGGTTAAATCCAGATGGTGACTGTTTTTGTTTTTTTAAATGGACAGTATATTTACAGTACATTTCTTTAAGAAAAACAAGCTGCTAAAATTCATCTTCATTCAAGTTTCTTTCCTTCAAAAGAATGAGACAAGAGGATGTGGATGAAGGAAGGAAAACAGAAAGTGATTAGTTTGAAGTGATTAGTTCAATGTTCCTCTGCTGCACAGAACAATTCACATCCAGCACCAAGGACAGCAGCCTACAGGCAACCTGTCTGCTTCCTTTGCAAAAGCACTGTGTTGTGTATTCATTTCACCAGTAAGATACAGTAACGGTTTCTCATTTGATTGATTGGAGTCAATTAACATGGCTATTCATAATGCTAATGGCCATTGAGGGACATCTGAAACACCTTGCACTTGCACTCCAAGGACAAAAGTGGAGCGAATTTATGTTGGGTAGGGCCAAATTAAAGCATTGTGCCCCCTGAAACACTGTATTGCCCTGACATTTACCCCCCTGTGTGCTGACACAGTCGGGGCTGCGGAGGCATTCTTCTCTCGTGAAGCATGCTTTGCTTTCCTGAAAGATATTAATTTGAATTTATGAGCATCAAAGCCTATTCCAATTGACATTTGATTATACAGACAGACATTGGTTTTGCCTGTGATGCACATAATCCGACATGCACGTTTTTAAAAGTGTCATTGTTTCAGCCTGAGAGCGGGTAGGAGGATTTGGCGGAGGATGGAGAGGGAAGGGAGGAGGGGGGCAAAGCATTAATTTTCACTGTTTCCATTTTCAATTCTCCTGAGCCATATGGGGTGGCGTCAAGCTGGCAAAAGAACAAATAACAATTTGATGCCAGGGACCAGAGCTCACAGCAGTGGGAGAGGGAAAAAAAATACAATACACAAGAGAGTTACAAATAAAAAAAAAAAAGGGGGAGAGAGAAAGTTCAAGTTATTGCCAGAACTGAACATATTGTGATAAGGGGCTGGCAACAGAATGAGACGTGTGAAGTTGTCAGAGAAGCTGGCAAAACAAAAGGACTTATCCCGTCACTAACTTCAATGACAAGGTATTAATCAAGCTCTGGCATACACACATCTGTAAACACAATGACAAGTTTATTTACACACCATAAAGCAAGCCTTATATGTCCACTGTCTGTCACAGTGATGACTGTTCCATTTGCAAGCCATCGCCTGATCCGGGAGCAAATGGAAAAATCATTTTTCTTGGAAGATAAACAAGACAAGAAGATTTGTTTTCATCTGTGACAAATCTGACATCAGCAACAGACCACTTTTTCATATCAAAAAGACCGAAATGTGTGTGTGTGTGTGTGTGTGTGTGTGTGTGTGTGTGTGTGTGTGTGTGTGTGTGTGTGTGTGTGTGTGTGTGTGTGTATGTTGTCTCGGCTTGTTCTTCATACCAGAGAGCGTCTGATACGGCAACAAAAAGAGGCACGGCAACAGCCCAACACAGAGAACACAGATATCCCGGCGTGCTGCTCTCTCTATGACAGCTAATCAGAGAGCGGAGGCCCGTCGACGGGCCTGACAGACACCGGTCATTCTGCTGCAGCGCAGACGGACGACAGCGAGGGAGAGAGATGAGTCAGTCTGTCAGGACTCCCATCTCCGTCGCAGCAGGAGCGCCAGACCATAATCGAAATCTCTTCCAGGGGTTGTTGGGTTGCCGAGTGTGTTCGTGCATTTGTACGTGCGGGTGCATTTTTTTAAAAAAAAGAAAAAGAAAAGAGAGAGTAAACAGAAAGACACGAAAGACAGAAAAACATATCTGAAAAAGGATTGAAAGTGCAGCAATGGAGCGAGCCGAGATTTGAAGCCAAGTAGCAGACGGAGAAGACTTAATGGAGTGTGTTTGTGTGAGCAACCGTGCAAGTTTTCAATTGTGCGTTCTGATTTTCAATTCATTTTTATGAGGCTCTCCTATGTGAGCAGCAGGAAGTCAGAAAGGATTTTACAATTTAGATTTTTTTGTTTTTAAACCACAAAATAACTAGTGTACGAATGTCTTCTAAACTAAGTTAAGTCCTAAGTTATCTGTTGTAGGCGGGAAAATCTGGAACAGCCTTCCATCTACAATAAGGGATTGTCCCTCATACTCTTCCTTGAAGGGAAATCTCAAGGAATGGCTTAAAACGTCTCAAATCTGTGATAATTGTTTATTGTATTAACAATTTCAGTGTTGTGCGATTTTTAATTGTTGTTCATATTGTGTGTCGTGTAATGTTGATTGTATCTTTTTACTGAGTCTTGCCAATGCCAATGTAAATTAGCCTTCTGGCTACAATTGGGTATATTTACATTAAAATGTTTATCAATGTACAATGTCCCTATGAACAAAATAAAGTGAAAAATGAAAAAAATAAATAAAAATAGCTTGATATTTGGGGATAAGTCTGCCGAGCCTTATCTTGTTTGTAGCTTGTTCACAATCTACCGGAGCCGAGATTTGGAGCCAAGTAGCAGACGGAGGAGACTTAATGGAGTGTGTTTGTGTGAGCAACCGTGCAAGTTTTCAATTGTGCGTTCTGATTTTCAATTCATTTTTATGAGGCTCTCGTATGTGAGCAGCAGGAAGCAGATCTGAGTCCAGCCAACAGTCGCTGAGCTTTTGATGGTGCCTCGACTGAAACTGGGCGTGGAGACCTCTCCTGCAGAATCCTGACGGGACCCGGGTCCCTGCTCAGCGCCATGTTTCTGAGCCAACATGCTTTGAAACCAAAAAGCCAGGACTTCAGCCCTTGTCAAATTACTTCCATTATGTTTAAGCATTCAAAGTGAGAAAAGGCAACATTTCAACTATTTCTTTTTACTTGGCAAGAAAAAAAAAGTAATTATATTACATAGTCTGCCTGTTTTTCAATTTTAAGCCATAATCCCTTTGAGGCATTGCAACTGACATCCCATTAACTATGGACAGCATTCCCCTGAGTGCCCACTGTGTGGAACACATAACACTTCAATGTTAAGCAGTCATTAAAATGAAAAGGTGAAACCCATTTCATTTTAAATTAACTCAGAAACTGTGAAACAGTAGAGCACATCTAACAAAAATTACCAGCTCTGTTGTCAAAAGGGCCTTTTGCTGATTTTAAACAGTTAAACTTTACCTCGATTATTTTCCCCTCTGTGTTATGTTTTACTATTTATTGACGTAAAGCACCTTAGACACCTGCTTGTTGCTGTAAAAGGCCAGTTGCAAGATCTATGTTTATGTAGTTTGATACACAGGAAAAATAAAAGCAATTTCTTCTATTATTTCAGGGGACTTTTAGTTTGCAAAATGAGGGGAAATGAAGAGGAATGGTTGTCGCTGACGGGCACACATGGACCGGTCGTTTTGGGCAGCAGAGCTGATCCAATCTACCACCAAGCCCGATAACTGCTACTGGTGTTTTGTCTCTTTGGCGAGTGATTTGAGCCCCTATTAGTGCCGCAGAGACTGTCCCATAACGAACAGAGAAGGTAAAGAAGAAAAAACTAACCAAACATCATAGTTATGGATAAACCTAGACAGTTAAAACCACATAATTACAGTCAGACATTAATGTATCCACTATATTTCAGACAAAGGCTGCTCACGACACCTGAACTTTGGATTAAAGCACCATCGTCTGTTATTTAATGCTTAATGCAGAGATTTATGCAGCTTCTTTTTTTTGCTAACATTTCTGAAGTGGAAGTTCAGGAACTGTATTTTTAATGGCCTCATAATAGAAAAATCTTACAAGAGTGATAAAAGACCAAAGACCAGCTATTTAGGATGCGGAGCACACGTTCAAAAGGTGGGTTGAGGAGGAAAAGGTGTTCATTTGTGAAGGTCAACCTGACTGAAAGCCAGAATCCATTTGGCAATGAGGTGAATGCACAATTCTTCGCCGCGATCCAGCCCATCCCTCCTGCTGGATTTCACGGTGGCCCCTGCACGCCGAGACCAGGAGGCAGTTACATTTCACACCGAGAACCATCACCATGGAAACGGCACAAAGGAATCCGTCGGTGGATGTTGCACACAACTTTTGTGTTCTGTGTCCAAATTCTGGACAAGCACGGACACGCTTCACATAAAAACATAGGTGTCTGAATGAATGGCAGCCCAGGTCCAGAAATAAATGCTCTTTATCTGGTCTGAATGAACCTGACATTTATTATGGGGGTCATACCTGATGGATGATCTCCGACACTGGCAGCTGGTCCACGTATGAATACAGCTCTTTGTTTGCTTCCCCAGTCACAGGACTTAAAAGACAAAACACAAAAACAGAACTGTCAGAACAGAAATTACCAAAGAAAAACATAAAAATGTCATGTGGGACACATTTATTCAGGGATGATAAAAACCCTTTCTGGAGAAAGAGACTGTGTTTCTGCTAATGGTGTGTGCATGTGTGGCATATTATTTCAGGTAGGAGTCAAACAGAAGCAAATGAGAACTTTTATTCTCTGGATAAATGAATTCAATAACCCTAACGACCATCTCTGTATTCAGAAAGTGTCTCACCATAACTCAACTTTATAAGCCAAAAAGAAAAAGTGTTCTGTGACACACAATGTAAAATCAATCCTTTGAGTAACCTCTGTCACTGCCTCTCCACTGAAATGCAGAGGAACGGAGTGTTGGAGGAGCTCCAAACTGTTGAGCCGGCTCCAGTATTGAACTAGTTTTTCTGTGGACCAAAGGAACAGAAAAGGAGCAGCCAATGAAGGTTAGAGTTTCAGAGCCGATGTTTATGCTCCGACCAGGTTTGTTTAGGACGTTTGTTGTCGACACTGCACATCAAACATCTGGGGTTTCTGAAAAGCCGGTCTTCTGTTGAGATCCTAAACATGATAATAATTAAAACATGATCAAATTGCAAGAAGAAGACTAGTAACGCTTAGTGATGCACCGATTGTTCGGTAATCGAAATATTTCGGCCGAAAATGGCAAAAAAACACTTTCGGTGTTCGGTGGAATAAGTGGGGGAAAAAAACGAACAATTAATAACGCCGTTGTAAAATAAGGAAATAGACTGGCCGCTCCGTCCCGTAACGTTGCGCACTACATAAATCGTTGGCCAACCAAAAACTAACCCCATAAGAATTTTACCTAACATTCACGAGGAGGTGGAACCGCAACATAATGCTGGGAAATGAAAAAATGTTGATTTTTTTATGTTCAATAAATGTTTTCTACCTTGTAATTTTGTAAAAGATTTTTTTCTTTGAAAAGCATGCCTAAATCAAATGTATTTGATTTATGCAATGGTGATAAATGAAAAACTGCTGAAGAACCATGTTCGGTATTGTTCGGTATTCGGCCAAGTGTTTATTATTATTTTCGGTTTCGGTTTCGGCCACAAATTTTCATTTCGGTGCTTCACTAGTAACGCTTTATGTTCTTAAAAGGATAACAAATATGTGTTTGTTTGTTTGTTTGTTTTGTTTAAGCTGGGCCCCATCTCCCCATCTTTGAATCTTAAATGTAAAGCAACAAAAACTGTGATGGAACCAGTGCAGAACGACCAGAAACTGTAAAAGCAAGTCAGTCCCAGTCCTGGGGGGGTTCTCCGTACCGTAGTGTGACATTCTTATTTATAAAGCACTTTCAGCTGATACAGCGCACCAACATGCTGTTCAGGGAAGCAAATGAAAAGATACAAAACTGAAACATAATAATAACAGAACTTTCATTTGACAAAATTAAAAAATATAAAAAATGAACACAGTAAAATCTGTTAAAAAAGTTTTTGTTTGCTGTTTTGTTTTAATGAAACAAACTAACATAACATAAACAGAAATCTCTAGACGCAGAAAAAGCATTTGATCGGGTAAATTGAAAATTTGATGTACTACTCTTCCTCCAGAACTCACAAACCTCACAACATAAACAGAAAAGGGGCGGGGCTGTTTGACCAGGACGGTGGCACGTTCTAGTGCCACCGTCCAAAAAGCACAATCTCCTCTGAGCTTACGCTTTGTTTTTGGGCTACTCCAAACCAGCTGATCAGCTGACTGGGAGAGCAAGGGGGTGTGTGAGGAAGTAGCATCTTAGAGAGATAGGGCGGTGCTTCTAGGTACCTAAAAGGAAATAAAATAATTTTAAAATTGATCCTAATACGAACAGGCAGCCAGTGCAATGAAGCTAAAATGGGTGAATGTGATCTGGTGTGTGTTTTAAAATAAGTCCCCCGGCGTTCTGAACCATCTGCAGACAAACAACGGAGGCCCACCTTACGCCGTCATAGAGTCCATCGCAGTGATTCAGCAGACTGGTGACGAATGTGTGGATTGCTGTTTCTAAGTGCTGTCCGGTCAGACAGGCTCCTAGCCTAAAAGGTCAGAGTCCACTTTAAACCGAGATTTGTGATGGTTGCTTTCATGTGCCGAGTCAGGTAAGCCTGATCTCGAGAGCGGGTTCCAGTGGTGCCATCAAAACCCACCACTTCAGCTTTATAAGTTTACAGCCACCTTTAAGACATTGAGACACTGGAGTAACCATCTGACAGAGCAGGCATCATCAGCATTACATTAAATATTCTAAATTTCATAATGGGACTTAAAGTAAATGGAAGATTTTATGAATTAATAAATCACCTCCAATGTGTTAAAATGGCAAACTTACAACTTCTGGTCCATTTAGGAAAGAGAAAGATGTTGCAGGGAGCCAAATGTGATGAGTGAGATTTACAAAATGACACTATATCATCTAAACTGAAGAGACATTTCTATTTTTAGTCATTATAGATATCCACCATCGAACTCTTAATTCGGTAAAAGTCAGTGTCCAATATTTGCAATTAGAATAAGTGTTAAAAAAAGTCATTTCAAATATCTACAATTCATTATGCATATCTATTGAGAAGTATATATACTGTGGAACAATGTTTCATGTAAAAAGGATCAATTTAACCCAAAATTATATGGCAGGAAGGCAGATGGAGATATAAGTGATAGGAAAGTGTCTATTACAGTAACTTATCAAAACGTTGCTTCAGAGTCACAGCTGTATTTAATAGGGCTGGGGATCGATTCAAATGTCAAGAATCGATTTGATTCCGATTCTTAAGATTCGGAATCGATTATCAAGATTTGATTCGATCCAATTCGATTCCGATATTGATTTGGGTTGGTGTTATTAAAACAGTTTTTTGAGCTGTTGCATGAATTATATGACTGTGTAGTTATGCAACATATTAATCCTAGTATTATATTGAGATTCAAGAGCAAGTATTGGCAGCTAATGATGCTGTAAGGACCAATCACCTCCCAGAATGCTGATAGAACTGCTTTCAGAAACATCGTGGGGCAGAATTATCAAACAGATCCAGGGAAGCAAACAGAGGCCGTATGAAATCGGTTTTATTTTTTCCCCACATTACGTTTAAATTTTTTCCATTTTTGGTTTATTTCGGTTTTTAATTTTTGAGAATTTTGTTTTTAGCATTTTATGCAAATGTAACCCCAAGACAGTATATAAGGTTATGAAATATAGACAATGTATGCAATTATAACTGAAAACTTTAATGTTTTCATATCTTTAAACATACCAAAAGTTGTAATGTAATGATGAGAGAGAAAAAAAATAAATCGATCTTTAGACATACAAATCGATTTTTAGGAATTAATATGAGAATCGATTTAGAGTCCTAAAATCAATTTTTTTTTTCAACACAGGCCTAGTATTTAATCACAGGAGACTAAAGTGACCACATGAGAGTCAGTCCCACAAACACAACCCTGCTGCAGACAATGATGCAGCAGCAGATCCACACTGGAGCATTTTACCTCACAGACATACACTTTTAGTGAAGACATATTGTTTTATCCTTCCGAGCTCAGAAGGATTGAACGGCCTTGTAGTTGACAGGAACCGAAAAGTCAGAAAGGATTTTACAATTTAGATTTTTTAGTTTTTAAACCACAAAATAACCAGTGTACCGAATGTCTTCTGAAGAAACAACCTCAAGCAGTCCGTGCATACATTCAAACATCGGAGACCAGGCTGCATTTACACTAATATAGCGTGATATTTGGGGATAAGTCTGCCGAGCCTTATCTCGTTTGCAGCTTGTTCACAATCTACCGGTAAGATGGGAGTAAGAAGGGAGGACAACATTTCCCCCTTCCCCCCATGGCCTCCCTCCTCTGGTCACCGGTAAAGCACATAACAAAGCTTGTGCTCTTTAAAGCACAGCCTGGACTGGCAGGAGGTTTTTATTTCTGAAAACTTCAGCCCCCCCACTGCCCAGCTCAACGGGGGATGATCTTCAGCCCAGTCCCCTCGTCAAAGTCACAGGTGAGCAAGCATTATCCACTTTGGCCTCTAAAGAGGGTGTTGAGATTCGGCTTTATCGCGCCTCCCGGGAGATCCAATTTCAAATAGACAGCAGCGAGGACATGTGTTCACACATGGCATTAAAATGTGTCCCCAGATACATCTCAAGTGACCACTTGTGATCAGATCTCCGTTAGCCACTCTATATGCAAATATACACACATCTAAGATCTTACAGTCAGTAAAGCAAAACGCAGGACATCAGTAGGTCCACTGAAAAAAATATATATAATCAGCTACTTGCAATATATCATTATTTAGACATTAACAGGTTGTAGATTTGCCCGAGCTACATTCATTTCACAAACATTTCAATAAGCTCTGTTATGTAACAGGTGTGATGTGAAAGAAATAAAAGGAAGATACAACTGATTTGTTATATAACTCAGTGTCAGCACACCTCTGACGACTAAACACGCAAAATAAAGCTTTTAAACCCTCTTCACTTTCCAGTCTGAGGCAGTCTATGAAAGAATGAAAGACGGGCTGAAAAACGGGCTGAAAGACACTCTGCAACGTAACTGATGCCCATTTCATCGTTTTGATCTGTGCACGTTCCAACAACACATGAAGTTCTGCTGTGCCAGCACTGAAATGTGAAATGTGTGTCTCTATGTTTGGATTAAGAGCCATTAGCAGGTGTCACAGAAGATTCAACGGGACGAATCGGAGCTTTGGCACCACACTTTCAGCTGTTTTCTTCTCCATCAGAGCAGAAATCCCCACAAAAAGACAAGCAGGAGGTTTTCTGTGGAGGATTCAGCCTGGTGATTGAAACGCAAACATCTGATCTCAGTGTCAAAGCACGGATAGACTTCAGTTGACCATTTTCAATCTGTTATAACAACCTGGAAATGATTCTACTCCAATTGAGGACTATAAATTTAATATATATGTTCACTCTCTTAAAATAATGGCCAAAGTCATAGTGTATTTTTCTCTAAATTTTCAAACAACGGAGAAAAAAAACAACAAACCTTTGGTTAAATTGTTTCTGATCTTTTTTTAAAATGAAAAAACTGACTTGGCAATTATTTTAAGAGGGTGACGATGAGAGATGGGATTCCGGTTCCATTATAGATATTGCTAATCAATTTGGTTCCTTATTGTTTATCTTATTGATTCTCATCCAGTTACATACAGTTCATATATAGTACAAATGAACACTGTAATTCCAAGTATGTACCAACATTTTTTGTACAACGCCAGGAGAGTTTATGTCACGCATTTCATTTATTTCTAATATGATTGTTTGGCAGTCGGCTCAGCCATTCGCTAGCTGTAAGGCGACTATCTTCCAAAACAATTAGCCGCTGAGAGAGTACTGGCTGAGATCTGTCCGACACGCTGAATCCAAGAAACCGACATGAAACAGTAGATGCATTCTTTGGTTATTTATTTGTTGGCGCGCAGTTAAAATATTTCACTTTCAAATGACAGATGGTGGCTTGCATTCAATGGATGTTTAACTATATTGCATATGCATATAATGCGTATATTTCTTATATTGCGGTCAACAGAAATGATCAGCTCCTCTCTCTCTGACAAACAAAAAACCCACAATGACAAGCAGGTGTTGGTGATAATATGATTGCTTCACCCCGCCCAGTGACAGACACACAGACACACCTCCACACACATACACACTCACAACTTTCTCCATTGGCCGAGTGACAGATGTGCAAACAAAACACACTCCTTGCTCCCACACTAGCCGTTATCACTTCCCTATTTGTAATCGTCAAACTACTGCCCTTTGCAAAGTAACTTTCTGTTTGTACAAAGCCAGCGTCGAGTAAACGCCACAGTCATTTTTGATTTCAACGTCAAGTATATATCAAATGGTGTTTCCCAGCTGTAAAGGTCTGATGGTAGCTCTACGGACATTTGGAGAGGGTTCGGCTGAAGGAGCTGGGACGAAGGAAAACGGGCCTCAAAACCTCCGGGTCTTCCGAAACCAATGGGTCACATGACCGAATGCTTTGTCCATTGTTATATACCGTCAATGGCTGCAACTAAAACTAATGTCCTTCTTCATGAAATACAACCAAATTTTGGAGCGTTTCTTTCTCGACGCCATGTTGGAAAAATTCTGGGCCAAAATACGCAGCGGAACCGGTCAGACTTTGGCAGAACTTATGAAGGAACTAGTGATTAACGATTCCCTGGAATCGAACTACTGGGTTTTCAATTTCCATCCCAAACTGCATGGCGACATTTCAGTCTTGCTTTAATTATATTTTTCTGTCTGGGACATCATCCTTGATGATGTTGTTGCATCATCAACGTTCAATGAATTGACGGTTACATTTTATACAGAAACTGCTCTGCTGGATGTTCTCCATTCATTACACGTTGCCATAGTGATCTGTGCAGGTTAAAAAGGAGCCAGTCTGGAGCTAAAGGAGAGCAACAGAAATAGTTGTAGCTTGACTGGGAACTTGTGAGGCAAGGCCATAAAAATGAAATACATTTTTTTTTTTTTTTCCAAAATGACTCTCAGAGCCAACAGGACAGAGCAGAGGTCTGGTTTCCATGGGAACCAGTGTAGCTATAAAAGAACTTAGCAAAAAGTCCACGTCTTGTTTGGAGTAATAAAGTGGTTTGGGAGACATTTGTGCCCAGGTGGTTCTGTAGCTGTGGCCTCAAGCGTCCCAGATCCGCTCTGAATGTGGCATTCAACAACTGAATCTTAAGCATCTGTAACCGTCCAGGGTGCATTCACAACTGAACTCGGAGAGTCCCGGGTGCATTCACACCTGAACTCGGAGAGTCCCGGGTGCATTCACACCTGAACTCGGAGAGTCCCGGGTGCATTCACACCTGAGCTCGGAGAGTCCAGGGTGCATTCCCACCTGAACCCCAAGTGTCCAGGGTGCATTCACACCTGAACCTCAGAGAGTCCTGGGTGCATTCACACCTGAACTCGGAGAGTCCTGGGTGCATTCACACCTGAACTTAGAAAGTCCTGGGTGCATTCATATCTGAACCTCAGAGAGTCCTGGGTGCATTCACATCTGAGCTCGGAGAGTCCTGGCTGCATTCCCACCTGAACCCCAAGTGTCCAGGGTGCATTCACACCTGAACTCGGAGAGTCCTGGGTGCATTCACACCTGAACTTAGAAAGTCCTGGGTGCATTCATATCTGAACCTCAGAGAGTCCTGGGTGCATTCACATCTGAGCTCGGAGAGTCCTGGCTGCATTCCCACCTGAACCCCAAGTGTCCAGGGTGCATTCACACCTGAACTCCAAGTGTCCAGGGTGCATTCACACCTGAACTCGGAGAGTCCAGGGTGCATTCACACCTGAACTCGGAGAGTCCAGGGTGCATTCACACCTGAACTCGGAGAGTCCAGGGTGCATTCACACCTGAACTTTGAAAGTCCTGGGTGCATTCACACCTGAACTCCAAGTGTCCAGGGTGCATTCACACCTGAACTCCAAGTGTCCAGGGTGCATTCACACCTGAACTCCATGTGTCCAGGGTGCATTCACACCTGAACCCCAAGTGTCCAGGGTGCATTCACACCTGAACTCCAAGTGTCCAGGGTGCATTCACACCTGAACCCCAAGTGTCCAGGGTGCATTCACACCTGAACTCCATGTGTCCAGGGTGCATTCACACCTGAACTCAGAGAGTCCTGGGTGCATTCACACCTGAACTCGGAGAATCCCGGGTGCATTCATATCTGAACTCCATGTGTCCAGGGTGCATTCACACCTGAACTCGGAGACTCCCGGGTGCATTCACACCTGAACTCGGAGAGTCCTGGCTGCATTCCCACCTGAACCCCAAGTGTCCAGGGTGCATTCACACCTGAACTCCAAGTGTCCAGGGTGCATTCACACCTGAATTCCAAGTGTCCAGGGTGCATTCACACCTGAACTCAGAGCGTCCCAGGTGCATTCACACCTGAACTCGGAGAGTCCTGGCTGCATTCCCACCTGAACCCCAAGTGTCCAGGGTGCATTCACACCTGAATTCCAAGTGTCCAGGGTGCATTCACACCTGAACTCAGAGCGTCCCAGGTGCATTCACACCTAAACTCGGAGAGTCCTGGGTGCATTCACACCTGAACTTAGAAAGTTCTGCGTGCATTCACACCTGAACTGGGAGCAGCACAGTCGTGACTGCCACACCAAAGACAACATTATAACCAGCCATTAACAGCCTCCAAATAATTGGCTTCCAGCAGCTTGGAAAGGTTTGAAACCCTTCTATAATTTCAGGGGAGGGATAATAATTGTTATAACACTTAATTATATGCAAGTAAAACAATAAGACCCAACTTGTCATAATATAATCCAACTGGTAGGATGACAATTACAGTTTAGTTCCCAAGAAACTGAACTCCCGTCATATGATTACTAACCGTAAATGGCTAAATGGCGATAAAAGATTCTCTAGAGATGCAGACATGTAGAGGTTCCATCATTTTTTTTGTTTGTTTTTAATGCAACATCCGCTGCAGACAGAAAGTCGGACACAGCAGCACAGTTAAGGGTCAAGTAAGAGGCTGTTTTTTTTCCTAACTTTCCCACCCACTTACTGAGTGAAAATACCCGTTTACCGTCTCATCTTCTTGAGTTACTGTCGCTCAACACTTTTCACTTTTCTTTAAGAAATGTTTGCTCTCTCAACCTCATCCTTTTCTTTTCTATTCAACTCCAGTGCCTTGGCGCTCTTCTCTCAACATCTCTGCGCGGTAGGGAAGATGTTTCTCTGACAGACAGAGAAAACAGAATGAGTTGGTGAGGAGAGAGGCAATCTCCCGCTGAGCTCCGTACGGAGCTCTGAGCGCTTTCAGCTACTAGAAAGGAGTCATTGAGAACATTGACGCCTCACAGACGCTTCACCCTCCCCCTTTTAACTTAACACGAGAGATGAGCTCTAATTCAATTCAAACTGCTTTCCACTTTATTTTCCACGAGGAGAGTTTTGGAGAGGATTTTTCAGCCCACTTAACTGATCCTAATGGATGAGACTGCCCCCGATTCCCCACCTCCAGCTTTAATATGACTGCTCTCTCCAGATGTCATGTTTACGTCAAATAAATTTCCTTTTAACATCTGCCCTCCTAAAAGCCAGAGCAGTTTATGTAGGCCCGGTGAAGCGCTGCAGGTCACAAATTATATTAAGCTCACTTTCAACAGGCAGCGGCTTTAGCTTTAATTTGATGGCGATAATGATTCTGGGAAACACGCAACCCGCAGGAGAAGGTCAACAGCCACCTATGGCTTGAAGTGACTGACTAAAGAGTCCCACAATGCCATGCACCTAACGGAGGAGCCAGTCCAGAAGAAAAAAAGGTTGTTTAGGAATATGTGTGAATTTGGAAATGAGTTCAACTTCTCTCGATACCCTCCTCTGTTTGTCCGTGTGGCTCAACAAGTTGACAAAAGTGGATTAAAGCAGCACTACATTTAATAACAGATTGTTTTACAGAACATCTGTGATGTGCTTTCTGTAGGTCACCCAGAGCCCTCTACAACCCAGTTTCAGGTCTTATGAAACCCTTTTTTTTTTTTTTACTTTAGTAGTGGCATCTGGGCACAGGCCTCGTGAACAGGTTGTAATCTGCCATCTCTCAGTGATTGCTTTCGAGATCATCCTGAAGTGTTGGCAGAGGATGACCCTGCGAGCCCCGATTAGTAGATAAAAGCCATGTCATGAGACTTGTTAATCCTTGGTTGCATGATTACTGTAAGAATAGTCTGCAGCTAAAGGCTGTTTGCTGCTGAAGATGATTTGCTGGTCTCCTTTTCCAATTAAGTGATTAACGTGAAGAATGATGAACTGGAAATTGTGTTGTTTGACTGTTATTTCATTATAACAAATCATCAAGTGATAATCCTGGAACTGTCTCAGTGCAAAACCAAAAATTAAATCCCGTCTCCTGGAGGTGGGAGGACGTATCACAGGACGGGCCTGTGAAAGGGACTGGCCTTCACTTCCAAGAGGACAAGACAAGAGGAACTCATCTACCCCTGTACACTCGCTAACAATAATCAATTCAGAATACTACTTAAAAAACATCTATCCAAGTAATGGTTTCGGTATGGAATAGTTGTGTATGTAATATGATTGTTTTAGTACATGAGATACGATGGTATTATTGCATAGTAGTGTCATTATATAATAGATATATATGAGTATATGTGTATGTATGTATGTATGTGTGTATACATATGTATGTATGTATGTATGTGTGGATGAATATATATATATATATATATATATATATATATATATATATGTGTGTCTGTGTGAATATAATATAGAACTGACTTGGAATGTTAGATATGATAGAATATTATATGATGGGTATATGTATGTGTGTATGTATGTATAGGTATGTATGTATATATATATATATATATGTATATGTGTGTATATATATATATATATATATATATATATATATATATATATACACTAGGTATATATTAGGTATATATGGGGAGGATATAGTTGACTTGGTTTCTGTTCTTGTCTTGATTCTTAAAATATCTTGATTTTGTATATATATATATATATATTTTTTTTTTTCTTCTTGCTCTTATTCTGTATTTTTATTTTTTAAGTTATTTTTTCTATTTTGTTTTCTTTTGTATTGCATTACTTTGTTAAGACCCCAGGAAGAATAGCTGCAGTTTCTGCTGCAGCTAATGGGGATCTCAATAAATAAACAAATAAATAAACAAATAAACATGGGAGGAAGCAGGACTGGACCGCCGTGAATGGGAGGACTAACAAGAAACCTAAAAAACAACCGAGTATGAACCTGCAGAACAGATCTACTCCACTATCGAGGATTCTGGATTTCTATCGGATGACCATCCATCCCAAAGCAACGGCAAGGACTGACATCCTGTTAAAAAGTAAAAGGCCACAAGGAAAGCTAAAGGCTGCCTGAGACTCTGATTGTGGGTGACTTTGCTGTAAATGATGTACGAAGGATGTGCGGTAAGAAGACCAAAGTCCTCTGTTTTCATGGGGATGTGGTCAACAATCTGAAGGAAATTGCAAATAAATATCCAACTGTGAAAAACATCGTTCTGCATACAGGGTCAAACAGACAACAATCGGAGGTCCTGAAACGGGACTTGATCGGACTATTAAACACAGTGAATGCAGCTGTGTTCATCAGTGGAACGGTACCACCCGTCAGAGGA
This sequence comes from Cololabis saira, assembly GCF_033807715.1. Classification (NCBI taxonomy): domain Eukaryota; kingdom Metazoa; phylum Chordata; class Actinopteri; order Beloniformes; family Belonidae; genus Cololabis; species Cololabis saira. The sequence continues at coordinate 19,409,864 of NC_084596.1, forward strand.
GGAGAGGGAAGAATAAATGGCTTTTATCTACATGTGCTGACCACTCAGTGCATTTTATTAGTCATTTTAACATTTTTGGGGACGCAGGCATCTTTTTTGAGGCAAATGGATTAAATAAGTCGGAGTGAAACTGTTCACCTCCAACATATTTTATCCCGTAGGTCATCCATCGGTACTCGGTGCCAAGGCTGAGATAAACGAGAACAAGCAAAGCCCGGCAGAAACCTTGAGGAGGAACTCCATCTGCTTCGGAAAGAGGGGTCGTTATTTACCTCCAACCCTCCCAACAGCACCAATGACCAGGACTTTTCCTCAGCCCCTCGAGCTGGGACCCTGTTTATTAGAAGGTTTTAATATTTCTGTACTTCCAGGGGACAGAAGGAGAAATGTGGCCCAGTCTAAACACAGAGAGTTGCTCTCTAAAATATCTTTAAATATAATAAACATACCCATGTGCCATAGAAAGTTCCCAAACACAGGGGGGCAAACAATATCTCTAAAACACTTCAGTTGGCCTCATTAAATGTCAGGTCTTTAGCTGGGAAAACATTTTTAATTAATGATTTTATCACCAAGCATCCTGGATTTGATGTTTCTAACTGAAACTTGGTTGGACCAAAATAACAGCTGTTCTCATGGAGTCGACCGCTCCTGGTTGTAGTTTTATCAGCGAGGCCAGAGTGAGACGGTGGCGAGAAGGGGGGTCGGAGTCTTATTTAATGAGTCGTTTCAATGTTAGCAGTGATTTCCTGGAAGTTTTCAGTCTTTTGAACACGTGGATGTACAGCTGAAGGCCTCATCCAGACTTTTCTGATGACCTCAGTGAACTGCTGTCTATGATCTGTGTTGATTCTGACCGAGTAATTATTGTTGGTGAGTTTAACATCCATGTGGACAACCCTTTGGACAAATGGACTGAAGACCTGAGTAACGCTCTGGACCACTTTGGGCTGACTCAGCATGAGACAGAGGCCACGCCCAATAGGGGGCACACTGTAGACCTGCTGATCTCTAATGGCACTTTTCCACTAGTCTCGCTTCAGCCCGGCTCGGCTCGGCGCGGCTCCACCCGTGTGTTTTTCCACAGCCAGGGGAGAAGTGGGGGGGTCGGGGTGAAGCTGCTGTGACGTACTCGATTGCGCAACACCTTTGTTTGTGTCGGCGCAGATGAGAAATCAGCTGGAGCCGGGAGGGGCTGAGAAAAAAACAGCCCGTCTACATCCCTTTTTTAATTTTCTCGACAGCCACCAGGTTTATGAACATCTGCACCTCAGAGTTGGATCACCAAACAGACGTTTGTGCTGTATAATAAAATCGCAGCGAGTCGCTCTCGCGCTGACTCCCGCTTCCTGATTTAAACGTTTGACAGCCCCACCCCCGACCAATCAGGGGCCTGTAGTTTGATGACGGCCCCGCCCCCCAACCAATCAGTGGCGAGGAGGGTGGTGACCTCAGAAATAGTCCCGGCTCAGCCCGCATAGAACCTCGCTCGAATGGTTGCAGAAAAATGTATCGGCTTGGAGCGGCTCTACCCGTCTCAGCCCTAATGCAAAAGCGCAAAACGGGTAGAACCGAGCTGAGGTGGTACTAGTGCAAAAGCGCCATAATGGTGGATTCACACTGAAAGCGTCAAAAATCGCCTGTGGAGGCTCTGGACGCGTCCAAAGCCTCAAACGCCTCTGACGCCTCTTGAAGAGCGCTTTCATAGAAAATGAATGGCAACCGGACGCCTATGGCGCTTTCAACGTGAATCCAGGGTAAGGGTTAGTGTGTCTGGTGTGGGCCTGTCTGATCACACACACAATTTCAGTTCAGTTCTGATGCGGGTCTTTAAAGCTCTGAATGGTCCAGGACCAGAATACATCAGTCACCTTCTGACTCAGTATGAACCTTCCATACCCCTCAGGTCATCTGGATCTGGTTTTGTATCAGTTTCTGTCACACCTGAACTCCAAGTGTCCAGTCAGAACCAGACATGGAGAAGCTGTGTTCAGCTTCTATGCTCCACATGTCTGGAACAAACCCCCAGAAAGCCTCAGATCAGCGGAAACACTCGGTGCATTTAAGTCCAGGTTGAAGACAGATCTGTTCTCAGCTGCATTTGAGTAATGCTCTATATATGCACTGGTAGTTTTCAGAACTTTATCATATTTTAACTACTGATTTTATCAGATTTTCAACTATTATTCTTATTTATTTCTTTAAATTTGAAATCATGTTCGTTATTTATGTTTTAATGTCTTTGTAAAGCACCTTGTTGTTGAATTGTGCTATATAAAGAAACTTGCCTTCATTAGTTAACCACCAGAACTGTGTCATATCACAATGAAAATCCACAGATCTGAAATATTGAGGAGCTAAAAGACATTTTTTTGTTTTGTTTTTTTAAATGATTCAGTTATCAAAAATTTTCAAAAAATGGGTGACAGGATTTTATAATTGTTCATAATCTGTGATCTGTTGTTGTTACTACTAGTTTCGGTGTAGGTGGAGATTGTATTATGTTGGTTTAAAGATAAATACAGACAATTCATGTGCTCTGTCTGCCCCGGTGTTCTGTTGCAGTGCAGGGATCGCAAATAAATCAATTCCTGTCACACTGAAACCATCACTTGAGAGTTACTGGGAGAAATGTGAGCATCCTGAAGCGCAGGAGAACTGGAGACGAGGGAAGCTGGTGCTCATGCTCGCTAGCTGTAAGGAAGGTCACGGCCCGGACTCAGACATCGCAGGGGTAATCTTAGAAACAGTAAAGAGAAAACGTGACCATTTAAGGTGGTTTAACTTTAGTAGACGTGCTTCTGTTACTGGTTTTGGAGATGGAGCTGCCGACTTCCACATGAACATGTTCCTGGCTGTTCCACTTACTTTAGCCCCTAATAATACCATTAACAGAATTATAGTCATAGATAATAAAATGTCTTAAAAGTTTCATTTTAGGCCATATTGCGTAGCCCTAGACCGGGGGTCGGCAACCCGCAGCTCTAGAGCCGCATGCGGCTCTTTAGAGCCACCTTAGTGGTGCACTGGAGCTTTTTCAAAAATGTTTGAAAATGGAAATAGATGAGGGAGAAAAATACATTTTTGGGACAAACATGACAAACATTTTTAACATTTTCCAATACTGTAAAAATGTGTAGAATAAATACAAAATTTCCACATTTTTGTTAACGAAGATTTGCGTCGGAGCCTGCGACACACGTTTCTACCAGCAGGGCGGCGCCAGGCAGGTGGCTGTTGTAAACAAACCGGCCAAAGGGATTGTTTCCAAAGGGAAAAAGAGAAAAATAACTGAGGAGAAAAGAGGATTCAACGTTTCTTGGACCAAATCATTTGCATTCATTGCAGACTTCAAAAACAAAACCTAGATAATACAGACTCTCTCCACTAAGACAGTGAAGGAAAGGGCCATTAAAATGGCAGCAGAATCACCGATCAGCAAATCAAGGACATAAATTCAGCGCCAGCATCCTCAATTATTGTGTTGAGTCGTGTGATGTGATCGATATTGAGCGGACTGCGCTTTTATGCAGGTATGTGAACTCTTATGTATTTGTAGCCAACTTAGTCATTTTGATAGTAGGCTAATATAACTATATATAACTATATATAATATACATATAATAGATACATACAGCATGTGTTGCCCTCATTCTAAGGCTTATACGAGACTTTTGAATTTTGGGTTGCCGACGCCTGCCCTAGACCAACTGTAAGGAAAACGTCAACATTTTTCAAGCTGGATCCTATTTTCCTTTATAGTTGGATGTACAATTGTTATATTTATGGGCACAAAAAGAAAGCCATGACTGCATGTAGCATGGTAGCAATGGCCACACCCTGCAAATCATTTTTAAATTATTCTGCTCTAACTGACTCTCGTATTATTATGGTTAGAAAGAGTAACGACAACTGTGGAGGCCAGTGATTTTTAACTGGTTGCATATTCATAGGGCACTTCAGACTTGATGTCCATCATTATTGATTTTAGCTGCCTTATCCAGACAAAGAACTTCTGTGAAGTTCTGTTACAGAGAATACAACATGGAAAGATAACAGGAAAAGGGTAAACTTCAGATAAATTAATGACCTTACACCCCTGGAGCAGCAGGTTTCTTCTGGAAAAGATGTTCTGATGTTGGATTTTTTTTCCTCTTTGGCCAAAAATACTGATCTCGGCCTGCAAGGCGCAGCTTTCTGACAGGAACGTTAACATCCATTTATAGCACATCTAACTATAACTTCAGTGTTCCCAAAAATCCCCAAAGGTACTGTCCTCCACGAACGCTTAGAAGAATCTGGCTCAAAGTTTTTTTGTCGCAATAATTAACAGCAACTCCTCTGCGACGTTCGTCCAGTACAGTATTTTAACTCCGATCAATCAACCTTTATTTGTAAAGCACTTTTAAAACAGCCACTGTTGACCAAAGGTTTCACAGTTAAAATCAAATAAAAACATTGACAAAAAAAAATAATCACACGCCACACAGAGACTTGGACTAATAAAAACATTTCAGTAAAAAAAAATCCAATGAAAAGAGATAAAAGCATTAAATCAAAGTTCACAAAGTTAAACTCCTTTCCACGGTGTTGCCACTAACAACGACCTCAGTCTGTCAGCCGCACACAAAAAAAGCAGTTTTCCTGAGATGAATGGTTTTGCTGCATTTTTATATCCATCAGTCAGTGGATGCACACACACACACACACACACACACACACACACACACACACACACACACACACACACACACACACACACACACACACACACACACACACACACACACACACACACACACACACACACACCCACACACACACACACACACGCACACGCACACGCACACGCACACGCACACGCACACGCACACGCACACGCACACGCACACGCACACGCACACACGCGCGCACACACACACGATATTCTGTTAGTAAAGTTCATTGCAGAGCCAAGGCCAAAGTTTCACTTTCACATAAAAACTGAGGACAAACCACTGCTCAGAGACTTTGCAACAGTCGACAAAATTAATTGAATTACCAATAAAAGATCCGATAATCCGAAAAGGTAAAAGTCACATCAGCAGAAATCATTGGCCATTGTCATGAGGTCATACTTTAGAATATTCTGAAGTGCGATGTCTTCTCATATTCCCGCGGCTAAGATGCTGCAGGGAAATGTGAGCAGCACCGACGCTCTTCTGCCCCCTTTTGTTATGAATGGCACACTGATGCCTTTCACAATGCCGTTTCTTTTTATTCATCATTCTTAGAAGCCAGAGAGATGCTGCTGGTGCATCAGCAAACTTGACTCCGTTAAGCATCAGATGAATCAGCCGGATTGCTGGATTCTTGCATCAGACATGGAGATGAAATCTCTCTCTCGGTCGGAGTTAGAGCAGCGGCCGGCTCAATAACAGCCGCGGTGCGTCTCCCTGTTGATGCAGAGCTAATGCATTGCCGCTAATCAATACGAACGGAACAGGTTAAGTTGTGTACAAAGGCCATCTAGCCTGGAGCCAAAACAGCCTATGACTAAAATCTGAAATGCATTGGCCTGTAATTAGTAATTAGTACCCAGCCACATTGGATTCTTTAAAGCATCCCAGAGGGTCAATTAAATCGGGCCTAATGTAATTAATAAAACTGTCTGTGAGAGTGGGGGGTGTAGCAGTGCAATCTTCAATAAAGTTTTTAATCATCATAATCTCTTTTAGCACAGAAAAGCTCTCATGTCCCCAGGAAAATTATTCTGTTTATGAAGCACCGTCATATATTTATGCGTTAATCTATTAGTATATGAATTAGCAGCATGTTTCCTTGGTAACTGTGTTTAGTACAGGATCAGTGCATGTGATGCTGCCGCTGACAGACATAGACGGTTCTCTGCAGCCATCTAGTGGCCTGAGTTTGTTTATCACAGCCGGCGGTGGCGAGGCTCTCACAGTGGATGTGGACGCACGGCGTCTCAATCCCGCACTGCTCCCTCTCAACCACTCATGAAAAGTGACACAAGTGTCAGATTATAATATTTCCTTTGTCCTCTGTGCCAGTGCTTTGAGTAACTGGTACTATTAGAATCTAACCTACTTATATAACCACCTAAGTTCACCGGTCGGCCTCACAACCGGGCCTTCCATTGCTCCAACGAGCCCAGAGTGGTTTACTTTCCCACAAACAGGCTACTCAAACACATCATTAGTGGAGAAATCAATACACCAATGAGAAACGGTCTAAACGGAAATCAAAGTCTTGTTAGTTGGCTGCTAAAAATAAAGCGATTTCAGCTCCCGGCGCTTCAATTAAAACACACTGAGGCTGGCCTTAATGAAGACTTTTATCCAGGTTGTCCCACTTTTGAAAGCGCTGAAAGTTAGAGCTTGTTTGGACTTTTAGAAACGGAGGATTGGTTTTCCTTTGCCTGACAAAACAAAACACTGAACTCTCAACACAATATGAGCATGCAGACTTCAGGTCACCAGTGATATTGTTTCATTATAATCAACGTAACGAAGCTGATGCTCCAGCCTACCTCTCCTCCACTGCCTGGACGGGACCGGTCAAGTTGACGGCTTCCATGGTGATCTCGATTTTCCGGACGCTGCCAAAGAAATCGGTGATGAGGACACTTCCCGGATCCCTCAGGAACAGGTCGGTCCGATGGCCCGGGGTGGAGACACACTGACTCTTGGGGCAGACCTTGAACTGTGGAAGCAGAGACACCACACACATCTCGTCTGAGCAACACACACCTTCCTGTATTACACGACTGAAGCTGCCGTGTGACTCTTAACAGCTTCGGCAGCATGGGGAGAGCTTCCTAGACCAGAGGCCTGCTGCTTGAGGTTTTATTTTAACCATCTAGTTTGATCTCCCTTAATGTCTACTCATCAACATGTCCGCCGGTCTCTAATGGCACTTTTACACTAGTACCTACTCAGCCCGACTCGTCTCGCCTTTGCGCTTTTCCACTAGGGGTCGAGGCGGGTCAAGTAGATACTTTTTCTGTAACTATTCCGCCGAGGTTCTAAGCGGCTGAGTCGGCTGTATCTGACGCCATCACACTACACGCCACCGATTGGGCGGAGAGTTGGAGTCAGACGTCTGAGTCAGGAGGCGGAAATCAGTGAAAGAGCGACTTGCGGCTTCTTCATTTTATTCGACAGGCAATGGCAGCAGAAGTCTGTTTGGTGATCCAACTCTGAGGTGCAGATGTTCATAAACCTGGAGGCTGAGGAGAGAATTAAAAAGGGATCCAGACGGGCGATAAGGAACGACAAGATCCACCAGGAGCTCTGTACCTTCATAGCTGCTCGCGGCTCCCAGCTGACTTTTCAGCAGCGCTGAGACAAACTTAAAAAATTAAAAAGCGTTGCTGCTTGAAGCTTCTTTCATTCTCATTTTTTTAACTTGATACCGAACACAAGCCACAGACCCAGCAGCACATTTATCATCTCCTCCAGGTTCTACATCTTTAGTGTTGTTGTCTTCTTCGTTTAGATCACACAATCAAATACGTCACAGCAGCTTCGCTCCAACCCTCCTACTTCTGATCTGGGTATTGAAAAGAAACGAGGGCAAGGCGAGTCATGTCGAGACGAGACATGTCGGGCTGAGTAGGTACTAGTGTAAAAGCGCCATGAATGTGAAAGGAAACATGAAATCAGTAACCCCAGGTGTGCATCATTTCTGTCAAACACAACCTCGAAAAACACAAAACTGCACTGACTGAACATCAAGACAGTTTCTTCAAAGCACAAACCGGGCTTCAAAGGAGAGCACTTGATGGACTCGGGAGGGAAATCTATAGCATTGATCCTTAATTACGTGAAATTACAAAGAGCGTTCCTGAAGAAAAAATGGGGCGAAAAATCCAATAGAAAGAGAGAACTTTCTATTAAAAAGGAAAAGGAAATGTCTGTCAGAACCAGACTCAATACAGGACGCCATCTGCCTCCTGTTTTAAATAACGTCCGGCGCTGCAGGTGAAGAGCAGTCCCTGGGCCTCGTAGGGCAGAGGCGCTGCTAAGGAGGAGCCTCGGATCGGACCGGGGCTCGCTATCTCCACCGCCGTCTCAAAGACAAACAACAGCACAGAGTTCACAGGTACGACTGTGAAGTTTATCTGACTCCCTCAGAACCAGAAGCTGATGACAACCAACGAGAGGTGGAGTGATTACGCCTCACTATGTCACGTATTAACCTGCATGTCCTCTGGTATAGTTTACTGCAGGATCCTGCGTTGTGTTGCAGCTGGAAACTGGGCTGGATGGAAAAGTTGATTTCTGCAAAATGTCAAGAATCCAACTGGAGACGAAGTGCTCACACTAAAAATTAATGAGAACCTTCAAAGCATCAACTCAAAGTATTTTTCCTTACCTGATGACTGCAGAAAATGTGTTAGATACTTTTAGTATCATGAAGGGGGTGTGGCTTTTACAGAAGTGGCCAAAAATAACCAGCGCGTACAAGTGGATTACACTCATATATTGTCTCTGTGTGTACACAAAATATCCCCAAATGTAAGCCGATTAAATAACATCATCAATATCAAGATAAGCCATTGTTTTCTAGACAGATGTGCCACTTTTGGTACAAATACTTCAATACTCTCTTGTTTTAAAATGATCTAGCGAGATGTATCACTGCCGTTTCAGACCGACAAACTCACTGAACCGGGATAGTCGTGAAAAACACCCAAAAGCATCCTCACCAGGTCATTCATGTTGGATTTGCTCGCAGGGTGGATGTCCTCCAGGAACTCCAGCAGGTAGAAAGTGTAGCGGTCCATCAGGTGGACTCCTATGGCCAAATCCGGCTGGTGCTGGAACAGTGACAGGGAGAGAGAGAGAGAGATCTAAGTATCTAAAAGCCGTTTACCAATGATGCGAGTGATATAACCAACTTGATGACTACACAGTTCCTGCAGGTATGAATTTATCAAAGATAAGACTGCAAAGAAACCAACAGTGCTGATACAAGTTGTTGGGCTCTGACATCCAAAGAAAAGTATTTTGACAACTGCGCCTCGAAACCACTTCCTTTCCGTCTCAGCTCTAAACATCCTGCACAGACGAGCGAGGCACCGCGTGCAACGATCAGAGATGCTGAGTAACGTAGAGAGAAAATAAATGTCAAATGCATTGCAGGTGTGTGTCGTGAGATATGTAGATGTGTGCCTAGTAAAACCCTGCTGATTCTGATGCGTTTATGAGTTTCAGCAATGACTCACTTGAATTACTTAAAAATACTTTTGAAATATGAAGTTTATTGTTGATACGGTAAACCTTTGAGCAAGCAGTTTCTTAATAACACATATCGCTATTATGGAGCAGCATTTCTGGGATCTTTCTGCCAACTAAGCACATTTCACTTCAGCTCTCACTCTGTGTGGATGACAGGTTGGTCTCCACCAACGCCAGCAGGAAATATCTGGCTCTTTGCTGCTTATTGCTCCATCATCTTCTGTTTCTATCTGCCTTTCAGTTCTGAACTGGTAGTGTAAAGCAGTTTGGCTCTTTATTTATTTTTGATTCATTTTCAGAGGAAATAGCTACTTGGATGAGGAAAAACAAAAAAAAAAAAACCATCCCTGAAACTTTCTAGACCGGCATTGAGGTCAGAGTCAGTGCGAGGCTTAGACAGCCAGCTCCTCAGTAATAATTGAAAAATAACTGTGACCAAGTGCAAATAAAGCCGCTAATCCCGTTTCCATGTGAGAAAGCAGCTTTACGTTCTAGAAAGCCAGAGGTGCAGAAAATGTGGGGGGTGTTTAACCTATACTGTCTTTTCACAGCGTGATTTAATACACTGTTAAAAAGAAAAGTCATCTATATCTGCTTTGACGGCTTATGAAGTAATACCTTGAGCACGCAGCTGGAATTTAGCACTCATCCACTAACAAGCTTAAAAGTGTCAGCTAAAAGCGTACATGAAGGTTCAAGTTCATCATTTCAACTGTTACTACCAAATTTTAACAAAAGGCTGATAAAAATCAGCAATTTTGTCAACTAAAGGTAAATGTAGTCACCCACTATCTTTTAAATGTGTGATTTCTTTTACAAGGAAAACTGGTGAAAAGAGTCTGAAATGAGTATTTGGTGGCTACATATCATGTGATTGAGGCTAAAGCTGCGAGTCCCGAGGATAAAGGTCAGAGTCGAGGATCGTGTAGGAGGCATGGAAATGGAAAAAAGGAAAGAACTGGTTCTTGTAGAGCTACCTGGGGGGGGGGGGGTCTCTCTCCTTTTAGATGAATTTATGTTGCAATACGTACTGTACCAGACAAATGTTCTTGCCATAACAGTGGTGTATGTTGTGTTGCATAAGTGAAGATTAACCGAAGACTGAAACGGCGACATTAGGAGTTGATTATTAGTATTTTCTCAGCAACAGTAATTAAACCAACACTGCTCCATGCTCGTACTTGTTAAAGAACCACTGATGATCAATTCATCCCAAAAGGGATATTAAAGTCCTATTACCAAGCTCGATGATTTAGTTTTCCATTTGTACTCCCCTGAGTTTATCTGAGTTGACTTTATTAGTGGGTTTATTTATTAGTAGATCCTACCGATGTAAAGCTACGTTTGGTACTTTTTCATCTGCTGAATCATGGAAAATGAATATTTAGGGGTTCTTTTGGATCGATTACTGAACTAAGGGGCTGGATTGGCTCCAAATATAATCATAAAAGTGGTCCACTGGACTGAACCACTCCAATTATTTATCATCTGACCCAAAACTTTGCAAAATCCTCCAGCTGACCCAAAACTTTAGATATGCCACTTTAGTTACGAGTCGAGGATCGTGTAGGAGGCATGGAAATGGAAAAAAGGAAAGAATTGGTTCTTGTAGAGCCCTGGTAAAGACCTGTTAAAGTACCGATATCAATGAGGAAACGTGAGTGAATAACTTTATTTCTCAGGACAAAGAAGCTTCTATTGATGTAAATAAACTCTGCAGCGCTATTCCAAGTGGTATTGACCGGTGAGAGGTTCCACCGGGTCATGGGATGCACCGCTCATTGAAAAACATGGCAAACTGATGGATGACTTTTAGATCAAGTCTTTTATAAACGATGGCGGCGGGGGATGGGGGGGGTAACTCACCGAGAGGGAATCCTCTCCCACCTGACTGCTGGCCAAAGCCATGAGGTTTGGGGAGTAGAATCTCTCGTACATGGAGGCACCCTGACACGTGTCGATGATGAAGAGCAGCTCGTTGTACCTGGACAGATGGACAAGTGGAATCACACAAATGCTCACATTATGAATGAATGAATGAATGAATGAATGAATGGTTTATTTCGGTTACATTACATTATATGCAAATTAACTTGTTTGCATGTAACTGACAAAACATTATCATACATATTTACACTAATCAGTTTCACAAAATAAACAATAACACACAAACTCTGTGTAACCAAAAAAGGAGTAGGCTGAAGCCAAAGCTTATTTTTGCCGATCCTGTACCTTCCAAAAGATAACCCAGTTTATCAGTAATACAAAAGAAAAGAAAACTTGCTCTAAATCACTCTGCATAATTAAAATTATATTCAAATCATTTTGCATTGTAATCCTTAATTATGTTGTCTTTCAATATTTTTTTAAAACTCAGAGATCTACATAATTTCAGTTCATCACAAAGTCCATTCTATAATTTGACTCCCAAAAATGAAACATCTTTATTTAACATTAGTCCTCACATAACATGTTTCAAAGACCCATAGCCTTCTTAAATTATAATTTGTTTCTTTTAATTTAAAGAAATGTTGAATACAAGTTGGAAGGCTTTTATTCTTAACTCAAAATAATATTTCTAACGTTTCTAATAAACAATATCTATGAATTTAGCCATTAAGCCATTGAGAGAACGTGTGGCTGGATTTACACTTGTCCATTTGCTCCAATAAAGCGTTATCACACAAACCATCTCACCAATCCTTCATGCTGCAGTTACCATGGTAACCAAGTGTTGTGGAAAAACCCATCAAATGCTCTTTGATGCGTTCTTTCCAACCAGGTGAATGACTGCACTGAAACTGAGTGTCCAAGTTACCAAGAATAAGACTTGATAGATTTAATTAAACGGTTGCATGCAAAAGGGTCAAAACATACATGAGGCGTCTTGATGCAGAATGACGATGAAACAAAGGAAGCTTAATGATTTGAAGGCACAAAGGATGATTCATTCTTACGATTCGAGTAGACAAAGACATCCCAGTCTGTACATTTGGCTGTTATTTTGCTGCTCTCAGCAGTTTGGGTTTCATCAAGTAGCCAAGGCTGAATTTTCCATCACACCAACAGCTTCACTCAGTCTCGCCATCACTCCCACACATTCCCTCCCTCCCTCCCTCCCTCCCTCACCCTACCATCCAGTCTTCCTTTTCGTCTTATACAAAGACAAGCTTCGCTACAGTATATTTAACTTATTTCGGCAAATGTGGCCGTTAAAAGCAGCTGAAGTGGTTTGGAGGCGATGAAGGGGACGCGGGTGTGATTTGGCAGTTCAAGTTGGCAATTACGGCATCAGCATCAAAGCTGGCACCAGTAAGCTTTCATCTGGCGGCCTGTGGCCCGACGGTAACGCAGACGCACTCTGCTGATGATGATTGCTTTGGAGGACAATAGAGGCCTCGCAGCAGAGGGTGCCAGCTCATTTAGTCAATTGCGATTTATAGATTACAAGTACACGGACACAAAAGAAAAGTGGGGGGGGGGCTCTCCTTTTAGATGAATTTATGTTGCAATACGTCCTGTACCAGATAAATGTTCTTGCCATAACAGTGGTGTACGTTGTGTTGCATAAGTGAAGATTAACCGAAGACTGAAACAGCGACATTAGGAGTTGATTATTAGTATTTTCTCAGCAACAGTAATTAAACCAACACTGCTCCATGCTCGTACTTGTTAAAGAACGACTGATGATCAATTCATCCCGAAAGGGATATTAAAGTCCTATTACCAAGCTGGATGATTTAGTTTTCCATTTGTACTCCCCTGAGTTTATCTGAGTCGACTTTATTAGTGGGTTTATTTATTAGTTAATCCTACTGATGTAAAGCTACGTTTGGTACTTTTTCATCTGCTGAATCGTGGAAAATTAATATTTAGGGGTTCTTTTGGATCGATTACTGAACTAAGGGGCTGGACTTACTCCAAATATAATCATAAAAGTGGTCCACTGGACTGAACCACTCCAATTATTTATCATAAGACCTAATACTTCGTTTGATGTCGAGTTATGATAAGAGTTATCATGAGTTCATATTTCTCCAATTTCAGTTTCCCCGAGTCATTCCTTTAGTTACAACACTATAAATCTGGGCTGACGAAGTCCCATGATGCACCTCACGTCTCCTCACTCTGCCATCTTTGCTCCTGTGTCTGTGTGTAGCATCACTGCTGTCATTAACTATGGATTTTTCTCTTGTCCTTTCGCGTCGCAGCATCTTCTGAGCTCTTGCGAGTGTTGGCGTCTCCGTCTTAAGGATTCAGTATCACGTGCTGGCTTTTCCGAGTTGGGCTGCTTCCTTGTGAAACGCGTGTTTATTATTAAGTTGCACCGAGATTGTTTGTTTTTATTATAATTGTTCCTACATAAATATAGTAAATATAATGTTGTAGACAGTTGATAAATGTGTTTACTTGTTTCCAGTAATAATGAAATTATAAGTAACTGTTATCTCTAGTCATGACAACAATGATTCTTTATAATTTAACTGATTGATTGTTTAATTATACATGAATAGCGGACCAGGGATCAGGCATGATTAGTCATGAAAGTCCTTGCCAGACTCTAGAAATATAAAAGATAGAAATACTTGCAGGGGAGTTTTTCCAAACACTTTCTGCTAAAACCGCAAATGCATCAATTGAAACGTATGTGTGTTGTCTTGACCAGGACTCCCTGGAAGAAGAGATCTTGTATCTCAATGGGACATTTCCTGGATAAATAAAGGCTAAATAAAATAAAATAAATCAATATTTCAAAAAATGTGACTGGTTAAAGCAGGCTTGATGACATTTAAAGTTATATTATGTAACATTTAGAGACAGAAATGAAACGTTCATAAACATTTCTGTAAGGAGTGACATAAAAGCAATAAACATTTAAATCACTTTATAACAAGTCTGATTTTTTGAGGTGACACGGCTCCTCCTCTGAGTTGCTCTACTCTAACCTGCAAACCAAACACTGGGTCAGTACCGGCTCTTTTGATGGATTTAAGGCCGGCTTCTCCGACAAACTGAAGAGACGCTGCGTTCAGCAGCTCACAGCTCTGCCACTGGATGTCACCACATCTAACACTTTGGATTGCAACTTTGGTTGCAAAAATCATTTAAACATTTTTTCGGGACATTCAAATACCAAAGTCTAGGAATATGAACACATTAGGCAAAAATTGATGCATTTTAGTAAATAAAATAAAGCTGGTGAGACAAAACATTAAATATCTTGAGTTTGTCCCATCTGCAAATTAAAATATGAGCAACGCTATAAATCCCTGCTCCTTTTTTGTTTCATTATCTTTTTCCATATCATCCCTACTGCTTCTGATTTGCAGTTATAAAATAATTACACCTATATTACATATTCATATATAGATATATTTAACCCATGGAGAGGAGCCGGATGAGGTGGCTTGTGCGTCTGGTGAGGACGCCACCTGGACGCTTTCCTGGTGGGGTTTTCTTCAGGGAAGACCCAGGAAATGCTGGAGGGACCATGTCTCTCGGCTGGATGGATATTTAACCCTAAATACCTGAATCCTAAAGACTAAAACCACCAAGGGTTCCTCTTGCTTTGTTCATTGACCTCTTTGATGGCTGTGGATGTCTGCTCATCAGCAATGACCATGAAACACCAAAGACACACCATGATGATCTAACAAACAGGAGACTCCAAACACACTTTTAAAAGTCTAAACCACAAGTACGTGGTGTGCTGTAATCCTAAAAGGTACTACATTATATAAAGCAGCAAATGAAACCTTCCTTAAGAAGATTCTTCCAACCCAAGGCTGCCAGGTTTCATGCTGCTACACAGCTAATTGGCCCTCAGTGACGGGAATCTGACAATATTTGGCTTAACTTCATGCCGGCCCTCTCCGTTTTATCATTAGTGTTACTTTTTTAGTGTTCACCTTCTTTTCTGCCACATCTGTTCAAAGGCGTCCGCCAGCTCCACATTACTGATCTCCTCCGAGTCTTGGAACTTCAGAAAGCCGTTCCCACCGTGGCCTGTGGAAGCAGAAAAAGGCTGTGAATAATTCATCTCTCCTTGATTTGTGAAGCAAAAATGAGTTTCAATATTCTGTTTTCTGTCACAAAAGACCGAACATGATGAGCTCGGTCTAAAATCAGAGTTAGAGGTTGTGTTACCATTTTCAGAAAGTATCTACTAACACAGTGATGCTCAGTCAGCAATCCCAAACAATGTCATGTAAGAACGTTTATCACAGAGCTGTGTTTCTGCACATCAGCTTTTCCTCGGTGAGAAACAGATTATAGCAAAGTTTGGTGGACGAGATGCATAACTCACTATTGTCATAAAATTTTAATTAACTATCATTAAACTAACCATCAGCCTTTAAGAAAAGAGCACAGCCAACACACAATAACTGTCATGTATCTGATCAGAAAGACAAGCGCTGACCCTTTCACATGCAAACTAATAAGAAATACAACATTTAACACTCATATATATATATATATATATATATATATATATATATATATATATTCCACTAAGTAATTTCCTTTTGAAGCTTTGTGCTCTTCATTTACATTATAACCAAAAGCAACTGAGGAAAAGTTAGCATCCTTCCTCTGCTGTCAGACTGAGGAATATGAAGTAGGTTAAACCTGAAAATGGTCCACAAAAAAACTTAATTATGATGTTTCGATCCCAGAGCATGGCTTAAGAATTGTATTTAGAGAGATGCAATAGAGGACTTGTGGGAGACGTACCTGTCAGGTAGATGAGGATGTTGCTGCGGTCATCAGAGAGGAGGCGTTTGGAGCGTGGGGTGCTCGGGGGGAGCCGTCCCGTTAAAACTCGCAGAAAGTTCTCCACCGTCACCTGAGACAAACATAATCCAGATCTGAATTCATTTTCAAATCGCAGCTCAGACAGAAAGGCTGATGCTATGAAAAGGCTACTAGTAACCCAGATTTCCACTTGTGGAAAGTTGTAACAATAAGTCAACAATCAGTGAGATTCATTTCAAAATGCCCAATTTTAAAAAACAGCAATAATTGTTCATCTCAATAGTTCATATACTTAACCCAAGTCCTTTAAGTGATTTTGCTTCTTAATACAATCGTACACAGGGTGTACTGCTCTCCAGTGGATGTGTATGGTGTCTTCCAGTTTTAATCAGACCCATCCTTTTATGTCACTTTCAGACTACATGACTTTCACCACCGGCTGACTGATGTGCTGTTCAGACGACACAAGTCTTGTGTCTTGAAGTCATCGTGGTTTCCACACAGCGCTACTGATCGACAACCAGGGGTCACACACTCAATGATCTGACCAACTCAGGCACAAAATTGGTCTTAAAATCCTATTCTGTCAACACAATGCATATGTGGGAAAATAAGGCACAACCATGCGCAATGTACACGCTTTTTATTTTGAAGTTGACTGGGTGAAGAAATAGCACTTCGATTTTCTTTTATTCCAGAACAAATGAAAACAAGAAAAGAAATGGATTCGCACTCCTGGGCAGCAGGGGCTGTCTGTGCCACGTAGTGCTACGCGGGATTCAAGAAATGTTTGCAATGAAACAGTAGTCACAGCGGCTATTCCAATTTTGTTAAGGCACGTAGTGTTTTTTTAAAATGTTATAGCAGTTCCCCCTTACTGGGTCAGACTCCTCACATCCCAAGCATATGGAGCTGCTGGGGATTCCTGCCTTCAAGATATCTCTCAACAGGGAGAGATGAATCTGCATCATGTCTGCAGGCATCTCTGAATGACTGCCCCAAATCAAGTCCCAGGCCAGATGACTGCCCATTACTCACAGACCCAAAGAGTCTCCAAGTTCAACAACTGGCATATTGGGGTTCAAATCCTGTTGTGCGAACATGGCCATACACACTACTTTAATGGCTCCAAAAAGCCCAAGGCTGCAGCAAGGAAACAACAAACTCAAGGTTTCAAAACTGAACTCTGCAAACCTCAATCAAACTATGACTAAAACACTTAGACATTCTTCCATAAACTAATAATTTCCCAATAATGTAAAGGGTGACCAAAACCCTTTAAAATCAAGCTCATAATTGTGCTCTTAACATTTTTTCATCTCCATTTGTCAGCCACATCAGATGAGACATCACGGATTGAACATCGCTTGTGCTTAACAGTTGAGGTAAACTAACCGACCAGTTATGTCTCACAGTTTTGTAGAATTGCTTTTGTGTTGTGTAATTTCCTGAATGCAACGTGAACTGACCTCGTATCCTCGGTAGTCCACCTCAACGTCATCTCCGTACACATTAAGCTCCATGTTCTTGTGGCTAAACACGGTGGCAGGTTTGGGATTTCTGTGGTTACAAGCCATGTCGTCGGCCAGCATCAGAACGATGTGGCTGGTAAAAACAAAAAACAAGGGAGGGAACATGAAACTGTTTGATTAACATTAGAGACACTGTAGACCAGGCGCCAATACTGACAGAATTCACTGATCTCAACACTGATCCAAATAAATTCAATTTCAAAACAAACCTTTAAGTTTTTACGATTAAAATAGCCCTACTCAGTTTGTCCTGTTAAGGCAAAGCGCTGATTTCAACTTATTTGAAGAGTTGAATAAGGCAGATACACTTATTAGCACTATTCTTGCAAATATTCAGCTGGAAAACCACAATTACCATAGTTGATATTGGAATCAGTATCCGTGAAGAAATATATCGAAATAAGATTGTACTAAAAACAGTTTTGATCAGTGCATCTCTAATTAGCATTAATTTGAGGGGGAAAAAGGAAAAATAACATCGTAATTAAGCATTCAAACACATTTAGTCTCATCAACTCATGGTTGAAATGCTTTTAGGCAATTAAAAATGTAAAATTGTAAGAGACTTCAGCTCATGTCGGCTTCATTTTATCAGGAAAAAAGACTTTTAAAAAAGAAAAGAAACAGGATGACTACAGTTTATCTAGCGTTTAATTGTAATCTGACATTACAGTCCACACATTTGCAGAATATGCTCAAATGAACAACCAGTATCAATTTCTGATCTTGCACAATCAGAAGCATTGATCACCTGTCAGGGATGCCCAGCCTCTTGACACTTCTGTACACAGACAAAGTATTGGCCACATGTCGGTAGTTAAACCAGAATCTAGAGGTGCACACCTGTTTAGAAACATTAAAAGACGAGAAAAAGATGAAAACATCTAGTAGGACGCGTTTCTGCTGCTTCCATCATCAATGCAGGAGATCGATTAGTGAGGATCATCAATACTCACCAAAACAGCCCAGTTATTTGTATGACCGCTGCTGAAGAACTGCGCTGTTTGTTCCTGTTAAAAATTGGAAATAAGACAGATAAATATGCGTGTTTTGAATGAATAAAGATTACAGATACCACATCCAGCACCAAAACAGGTAGCATGGCAGCTGATGAGACAACATCTCTGGCTTCATTTAACAGACAAAATGTGTCTGATAACAAAAGCTGCAAAATAAAAGATGCACTCACCTCCAAGTTAATGCTGTTAGTCAAAGGGTGAGTCGCAAAAAAGCTTAATAAAGTCAATATTTTCATTGTGCAGCACTGACAGCGCTAACCAGGAAGTGGAAACGGAAGGCTCCACCGGACAGCGTTTCCTGTAGTTTCAAAATAAAATAAATCATTATTTTCAAAATAAACGTTAAGGGTTGGTGACAGAAATAAAAAAGATCCCCACCTTTTTTTTCCTCTCCGAGACCACGTGAGCGAAAATTTGATAGCTTATTCACTGCTTCAAAAAACATCTTTAAAAGATAATTAAAGCCGTCACGTTATAATGTGAAATGTAAATGTTCTAACAATTAATTTTTTCACATTTGTACAGTATCTAATCACGTTATTACAGTATATCTTTCATGTTTGGATAATAAATCATGACATTATTACAATATACATATTTATCATGTTACAACAAAAAAAAATGCTCTTACAAAATGATATTGACATTGTAATAACGTGATAAAAGTTGTCGTTATGACTTGATAGATACTACATGTATATTATAATAACCTGATATCATATTGTTCAAACATGACAAATATATTGTTTATTATACTATAAATGTTCACGTTATATAGTGATATAGACTGTTTTTCTTTCACTGAGGTGGCAGCTCTACGCGTCTGTAAATATCATATACAATTGGAGACTTTAGAATAAGTGTAGAATGAAAACTTTAAAAGTTACAATCTTGAGATTGGTGTCCTTTTAAGTGCTAAGATAATGCAAGAGCCCTTGAACAGAATAAGTATTCAACACATAGGTGTAATAATGAATAAAAAATGTGCTGCATATTTATATCCTGCCTGTCTATAAAAGGAAAAAGATATGTTTGTTTCAATGAAATGGAAAACATTATACAAACAACAGTGTTTTATGCAGAATTTAATCATATCTAATTTAATGTATCTGTCGGTTAAATGCATGGATTACCATGAACTGTCGCCTTTAATATCAGGTGTGTGTGTGTGTGTGTGTGTGTGTGTGTGTGTGTGTGTGTGTGCGTGCGTGCGTGCGTGCGTGCGTGCGTGTGTGTTAGCATTTGTGTGTGTGTGCAGGCACGACTGCAGAAAATATGGAAAACTATACTACACAAAGCAGATTGAGTGTCAATCTATTTAATTTCAACGGATCATGCCATGTTTGCCGAGCCTCTGGAATTGACTCCGTCTGGTTATCAGATGATACAGCTTGTTTATGGGAAGCTTATCGTTGCACAGGCAGATGCTGAATTCCTCCACAGGTAAAACAAATCAATTTAAAAGCCAAAATCAAAAGAAACAAGACAAGGATTAATGTCAGTGACTGTTATTGTAAAAACACGTTTCCAGAGTCTTGTTGTCATATTTTCTGCATTTATTTCAAGTTTTCAGTCACGTCGCCAGCATCTCATTAATACAAAAATGTTTTTTTTATTACTATCGGAGTCCTTCTTGTTCTCTGAAACATTTGTTGTGTGAATATGTTTTTTAATATTTGCTAGTTTATTTCTTAAATGGGTTCCTTTTGCAGCCTGCGACAGAGTTTGATTATAACACTTAAGTGACTGCAGTTCACAGCTAACTGCATGTTTAATTCAACTAATCACCATTAACCACATATGGCAGGTAACGAGATGTGACGCTGGCAGCTTTGTATACAAATGCCCTTTCCAGCAAATTGCTAAGAGGCTCTGTAATGAGAAGTGGCGTACCAAGGCTATAGATATTGAAATGTTCATTATGTTACTGCTGAAGTATTTCTAAGTACTGCATCTGAGGGTCTAGTCATAATGTAAAGCAGTGAGAACTGTCTTTCCTCCTATTGTAACTTTACAGCACAGTATGGAGAGGTTCAGCTCGGAGAGCGCCTTCAGAATCGGTTTTGACACACAGCAGGGTGCCTTTACAGGAATACACGCCACATTAATCCTGCTCACCTCTGCTCACCTGCTGCATCTGTCACCTTACCTGCACAAAATACAGCATTTAACAGCAATATCCTCTGTGGAGTACATCATGTCACAAAAGGACAAGAAGAAACCTCCAGGAAAGTTGTTCTCAGCTGTTTAAATTTAAAAAAATCTCGAAATTTCAATCCTTAAATGACCATTTCACTGTCAGGCTGTTTAAGTTTTAGCAGTGGTGGATTCTTGGTGATGAAATAAATAAATGTATAAATAAGAAATCAGATGGAATGAATGTCTGTTAATGTGTGATATAACTAGGGGAGACTTTAAAGCGAAGTGTCCAGTTGTTAAGAGGATTAAAGGTCTATAAGAATAACTCCTATAGGGAATCAACAAATCAGGTGGCCTTATTTCTGGTTTGGAAAGAGCCAGAGTGACCAGTGACCAGTGAGGATGCCCTGCTTTGGTTATGTTGGAGTGATTGTAGAACAAGGGACCTCCAAAAAAGGAGTAACAAACCAGTGGGACTTGTGTTGAGACGTGTTGTATCAAAGGAAAGAGATGAAGAAGAAAACTGATTTTGACAAAACTAAAGGTGGAACCAACTCTAGTGTGTTAGAGTCAGTAGTCATAGATGCAGCTATAGAACAAGACTATAATAGTTAGTCTCAAACATAGCTTCGTGGTAGATATGCTGCTATAGGCCTGTGCTGCAGGGGGGCACCGACATGATCCACTGGGCGGTGCCTCTCACCCTTCTTCTCTTCTCCTTTTCCATTTTTTATTTATTATAAGTATCTCATAGCCATAATTTTTGTTTCATCATACTTGTAGTTTCTTGTCCTGGCCCCCTTTTTTTTCTCTTTTGTGTATGTTTGCAGGCCGGAGCTTTAGGAGCTGCGTGCTGGCCTGCGGTCCCCCCCTCTGGTCATCCCGCTGCTGCTTCCACCTGCCTGTGGTCCCCCCCTCTGGTCATCCCGCTGCTGCTTCCACCTGCCTGCGGTCCCCCCCCTCTGGTCATCCCGCTGCTGCTTCCACCTGCCTGCGGTCCCCCCCTCTGGTCATCCCGCTGCTGCTTCCACCTGCCTGCGGTCCCCCCCCTCTGGTCATCCCGCTGCTGCTTCCACCTGCCTGCGGTCCCCCCCTCTGGTCATCACACTGCTGCTTCCACCTGCCTGTGGTCCCCCCCTCTGGTCATCCCGCTGCTGCTTCCACCTGCCTGTGGTCCCCCCCTCTGGTCATCCCGCTGCTGCTTCCACCTGCCTGCGTGGATGTCTGCTGTGTGCTGTTGACGTCCCCGACCCCCCAGTCTGGCCTCCGGCAGGAAGGTCCCCCCTTATGAGCCTGGTCCTGATCAAGGTTTCTTCCCTCCTAAAGGGGAGTTTTTCCTTGCCACTGTTTGGCTTAAGACTTTTCTCCCACTAGGGGAGTTTTTACCTGCCATTGTTTATGTAATAATTGCTCGGGGGTCATGTTCTGGGTCTCTGGAAAGCGCCAAAAGACAACATTTGTTGTATTAGATGCTATATAAATAAAATTGAATTGAATTGAATCATGAAGCTTAAATATGTTAGTTATTTTAAATACTGAATTGATTCCACTAACACCATTAAGTCTCAGAGCTGCGTTCAAACGCCAGGCGGTGCGTGCGTTTTTTGGCACAGCCCTGTCACCTCAGCGGAGACGCAGGCGGATGCGCGCACACACGGGGGTGCGGACTGGCAGCAACACGCTGTAGGAGGGAAGACGGACGAGCCTCGCACCCGCAGCACCGAGCAGCAGGAGGAGGAGGAGGCGCAGGAGTCGCCTGCAGGAATCCAGTTGAAAAGTCCGCGGATGAGAAATGCGCTGAGAGGAAACCGGACTGGAGTCGCGCTTTCACCAAAGATCAGCTGACGGCGCGGAGACCACCGAGGGGGGGAAACCAGGGGGGGAAACCCAGCTTCGGACAAGTTGTGATTTGGAAATCCTTCCGGAGATGAATACCAACGATGCCAAGGAGTATCTGGCGCGGCGGGAGATACCACAACTGTTTGAGGTGAGAGATGTGCGCTCCGCGGGGCTGACACGGCAGCGCGTTGACTGGGGATTCATTTGGCACATTTTCTGTTCGATGCATTGCCATATGCACGACTGGGGTTCTTCTTCTTTGCGTAATCTTTGGATGAACGCCAAAAACCGAGCGCCAAAAAGCTCATTCCTTAATGAAGCAAGGATCTAAAAACAAACAAACAAACAAGCAAAAACAAGGAAAACACTGCTGATTCATAATCCTGCAAAGTAAACTCTTAATTCATTTGCCACGCTAAATTGAGCTGAGATCTGGAATAATAAACAGACTGAAAGGAACATTAAAAGTCACATTTTATGGAGCATTTCATGGACAATTGTAGAAAATAAAAGGATCTTAAGCCAATAAGTTTTATTCTAGCAGCATATAGACGTGAACCTGCTTTAAAGACTTAAAGAGCTCAAAATTCCCTGTTGATATTGTTGTATTCTGTATATAAGAAAGCAAAGATCCCCTCATGTCCAACCAACACAGGTAGATGCACAGCAGAGCGGAATGATAATGAAATATAATAGCCTATGCCTAAAATGCCAATTAGATACGTATCTTAATTATTCTCGCTCCCTGGTGGATTGCAGCCAATGTATGAAGTAATCAATGCCCTTTATGTACAGTCAATTCAAATTACATTGAGGAGTGAAGTGTTACATCATCATCATAATTGTGGCTCAAAATGGGCGTGTCATTATTAACTTAACCAAATACTTACATCAACATGTTCTGGAAAGTTTGCCTGTTTTTGTGGGGCTGCAGGAGGGAGTGGATGCTGATGAGGGTGGAGATGACGGAGGAACTCCCACAGGAGGGTTCTGTTTTGAAACATTTATGACGGAGGTAGAAAATGTCAGACAAACACGACTTGTGTTTTAGCCTGGGGTCTCTTACATCCATCCCAGCCGCGGGTTTGTCTCCTCTGCACTGACAAACGGGGTCATCAGGGCGCTGAGCTGAGTTGGCAGGCCAGAGAACAATTTCATGGCTCTCTGAAAACATTGGATGTGTTGTTGCAGTGGTGGAGCCAAAGGAAGGCGGCAGCTCCGCACTTCAGAACTTCCTCTCGTTAGGGCTTTTCTGCCGAGCTCCACTGCGCCGTCACACAACAACACATCCCAGTAAAGATGCAGCGCTCCCCGAGCCAGCATCCCCTCCTCACGGCCTCCTCCTCTGTTTCCTGCAGAGCCTGCTGACAGGTCTGATGTACTACCGGCCCGATGACCCCATCGAGTACCTGGAAGGCTGCCTGAGCAAAGCCCGGGAGCTGGGGGGGCCGGACAAGGTGCGGTGGGACACCTTCGTGGGTCAGGAGAAGAAGCCGCTCCCTCCCCTCAATGGAGGCCAGACACGCAGGTCTCTCTTCAGGACTGGTGAGGATGCAGCAAAACACAGTCAGAAGATTTGTTTATCTGCAGAAAGCAAGAAAGAGTCGTCTTGCTGCTGTTTGTCCTTAATTAATATAAATCTATCCACATTACATTTCAAACTCTTGCAAATAAAGACGTTAAAGACTGACGCCACTGCTTCAGAAACAAGTTGCAAGTCTCAAACCCATCCTGTCCCAAACCTTGGCATTGTTCCTCGTCAATACATTTCTGGCACGCAGAAAAAAGCTGCCAGCATATATCTTTTGTTGTTATTTCTAAAAAGAAATAAAAGAGCTTGTTGCCACAGACGTCACATCCCTCCTCCACGCCACCACGACCAACCAGCCCAGTGTTTGGACAGGAAACAGGGTTGACATTTGCACTGTACCTTCAGGAGGCCGGTTGTAGAAACATTGTTTAAAAACAGGAGGGGACGTTTAAACCATAATGAGAAAAAAATGATGTTTTGTTTTGTGCTTTTTCTCTTTTTTTCTGGTTGTTTGAGGAACTATGTGCCAAAAGTGAGGCAGAACAGATCCAACAAACAACTGATTACACTTTTGACATTTCTTACGGTTAAATATTTGCAGTTCAAAAACACGAAGACACAGTCCACAGTTAATTATTGACCAAAAGTCTTTTCATTCTTTCATTCATCCATCAGTTCCTGATCCCATTTGCTATTCCAAGGAAGTCTAACTGATGCAAAAAGTCCTGCAGATGAAAAACGTCATCAGGATTCAAAAAAGGACAATAATCTTTAACTATGCCAGCTGCGGACGAATGCATTTTTCATTTTTTTTTATCCCCTGGCTTCATTTTCACTCCAGATATTCATATTTGTTTGTAATGCATGCAAAGCACGGTGCCAGTGACACTGGCTGCTTTGAAAGATAAAATATAATCGTCTATGTAGGAGTGAGGTTCTTTTGTTTGTTTGTTTGGGGTTTTTTTTGTTATCACTGGGTGTTTTGTTCCTAGAATTCCTCTTTTATCTTCTCCTTTGTGTGATATTGTGGCAAAAATGCCTAAAAACTCAACTATTGACATTCTTTGACTACTGGGAACTGAGGGCTGAGGAAACATTTTGATAAGTTTATACTCACACACATTATCTTCAGGTCGGCCTACTGTTACTGCTGTAACTGCGTGATGGTACCGTCTGCTTGTGAATTACGGCTGCCTTCCTTTCCTCTCAAGTAGCTTGCAGCAATGATTTCTTGGGTTTTGCTCTGCAAAAGGTTCTGTAATCGAGACTTGACACCTGGGACTGATAACACACACGTGTTGCACAGAATCTGAACGAACAGTCATGCATCAATAATCTGACTTTTTCCGCCGGTGCCTAACCCTGTAAATCTCTGCATGTCTGTGTGTGTGACAGTGCTGCCCGACAGCCCCAGTTTTCCCTACAGAAGGTACGACCGCCTGCCGCCCATCAGCCAGTTCTCCATCGAGAGCGACTCGGACCTGTCGGAGACGGCGGAGCTCATAGAGGAGTACGAGGTGTTTGATCCGTGCAGGCCGAGACCCAAAGTCATCCTCATCATTGGTAAAGGACGAGCACCGCACCTCAACTACACGTGGCTTGACTGCGAGACGAGAGCTTTGACTGGCTTTTATGAATGTCTTTGAGTCGTAATAATAATGCAGCCAAACACACAGTAATCTGACTCGGGCTGTGAGCCTCACCCACATCGTTCTCCTGCTATCTATCTACGACAAGTAGAAGGGGAGCGTGAGCTTGCATGTGTGGATGTGTGAGTGTGTGTGTTGTTCCTGGTGTTTTAAACTTATCCCCGCCTCTCTCTGTTTGTATCAGCGCTGCAGATCGAGCTACATGTCCCTCACTGTGTTCGACACTCAGCCTCGCCTAATCTGATTTCCTCTACGTGCCTGCTTTCATCTGTCAAATCCATTTCTTTAATCTTCCAAATTAAGTGTGAAAGTTGCACAATAATGACAGTAGTTTGGTTCAAATGAAATACTTTTGCAAACTCTTTAAAATAGTTTATTAGAGATCAAAAACAAGCAGAAAAACAAAAAATCATAGCCTAAAATAGTCTCTCGGAAGCCTTGAAATTGACTCTTTTTAAAGCATTTATTGCTTTTGGTGTGATTTTCACACCATTGGTGGTGTGGATGACAGGTATTTGTCCACAAAGTCACTTTTTATGTGTTGTTTGACGGCACATTGTGCCCCAGTTTAAAGGAGAAAGCAGGATGGCATCAGCTGTCTCAGTGGAGGGTCACGGCAAAGGTTTCGTATGTCAGGTTTGCAGAGACGGACAAACAAATACGCGTGCATTCAGGACGGGAGGATGCAGGGAGGAGGCCGGAACAAGCATCACAAAATACTGAAAAGCACTTTCATTCATCATTGTAATTGTTCTATTGCCTCCATCTGCAGCAACGTTTCTAATATACAACATGAGAAAAGGGTTTTATTAGATCTGACAGGGGTGAAATCAATACTAGCGATAACGGCGGGAATGAGGCCTTTCTGTTTTATTTCCAAATCACTTACAAGGCAGCTGAATTTATTTTCCAAAATCTGCACATCCACAATTATGAAGCAGTTTATCTTGCTGGTTTCAGTCCCCGCGCTGGTGGGCGGGGCAGAGCAGTTCAAGGCGCTTATCTTGTTGTGCAGGCAGATATGGTTGGGTTGTAGGTGTGATCAGAAGGTCAGAGGAGCCGCGTTTAGAGCCTAATCGCCACACATGAGCCACCAAGAACACTTTACTTTTCAGGATTGAAAAGACTTAACGTTCAGACGTTCAGACGCTCAGACACGTTTGAGATTTTATGCATATTTAGTTAGACAATGCAGGTTTTTTTTGCCATTATGGACCAAACATTCAGTCAAAAGAGCATGATGTCACAAATGAGGGAAACAGCTGGCCACACTTTATTTGATGGCCACACAATTTACCCACCACTTTTTTGCACTTAGAAGGAATAATCCATTAATCCAGTTACGTGCTTCTCTACGTTTCCCACGTCGAGTTACTTATCTCTTAGATGGTGTAAAGTGGCTTAATCCACTCGCAGAAGCATCCTTTTCATCGTTAGCAAGCTCATTAAACAGTTGTAGGTGGATAATATGCTGCTGCAATTGATGTTAAATAGTTGTGAGGTCGTGGAAGTGAAGGAGTTTGAACACTGGAAGGTAGCAGGCACATGGATAACCTCGCAGAACACACAGAGCGCTTTTTCTCTACGTTTCTGTCCTCGTCGGTGGGCTTTCTCACCAACCAGGCCCCCCTGAGCTTAATATTAGTCCAACAAAAGGTGTTATGTTTCAAACAAAGAAGGCTGCACAGGCTTTCCAACAGCCTCTGGAGAGAGAGAGACAGGTCTTTATTCTTATTTGAAATGGCGGCGTAGCAGGAATATTTCAGGGCTTCTGACAGATTAGAGGAGGCTCCCATAGGATTCGATGGTTTGACAGGTTCTTTGCTTTTGACACTGAACACCTGAAGGATACTTTCCACACTTTCGAGCAACACTTAAGGACTCGTTTTACCTTCTACAGACATTTGTTTTAGTTATGGGTCTGAAACCTGGCTCTCAGTACGGGAATCTTGCAAATCTAATCAAAAAATTTCAAATATGTCAATCATGGCTTCTGTCCTCACCCCTAAAAAAACTCTTTCCTGACACTAACGCAGTGAAGGCATGGATTACTGACAACACAGCTTGTTCTGCCCCCCCCCCCCCTTCACCTGGCTTTCAACTGGGATAAATTTTGGAGCAGTTAATATTTCCATGGTAACGACGGAAACCCAGTTTTCACACAGCGAAGTAGCATCGCGGCTGTCAGACTTTACAGGCATGCAGACAGCCTGCTGCCAGAGCTGACGCCTTGAACATCTTTACGTGCTCGTTTGCGTATTTGATCAGTCTGTGATCATTTTATTCTTTAATAACGCTTTTTCACAGCCATTGCATAACGTTCAAACATAATATCCCTCCGGTTTTTCTTTTACGATGCAGTGAAAAGAGATAATTCATTATCAAGTGTAGGAGGTTCACACATACCTGCCCGCCCCCCGCGCCCCTACACTGTACCCTTTCGCTATTCAGCATTTGGACAGGCAGCCTTCTCTGTTAAAGCTGTCACACAATGGAACACAATCCCAGACAACATAAAGACCTGTGACTTGCTTGGTGCCTTTAAAGCTAATATAAAAAAAACATTTAAAACTCTCACAACAATGCACCCACTAACTTGCTAGTGAACAACATTACTTTTTCCTTCAGTCACTTTTACCTCCCCATGGGGTGAGAAGGTGTGTATGTGTGTGGGTGTAGTGCTGTATGCTGTGCATGCTGCCATACCCTCTAATCATGGTGTGTGTGTGTGTGTGTGTGTGTGTGTGTGTGTGTGTGTGTGTGTGTGTGTGTGTGTGTGTGTGTGTGTGTGTGTGTGTGTGTGTGTGTGTGTGTGTGTGAGGGGCACTGCATGTGTGATCTATTGCTACATCATATGTGACATATCCTTGAATAATGTTTGATGTTTTTTATCTGTGCTGTATTTATTCAATTCAATTCAATTTTATTTATATAGCCTCTATTACAACAGAAGTTGTCTCTAGGCGCTTTCCAGAGACCCAGAACATGATCCCCGAGCAAGTATTACATAAACATAACAAACAATGGCAGGTAAAAACTCCCCTAATGGGAGAAAAAACATTTATTTGTACCAAGGGACTGCAGATGCAAATAAGATAAGATTGTCCTTTATTTCTCCCTCAATGGGGAAATTCACTTTGGAAATTAGCCTAAGGCTAGCTCTGGTGCAATGCATCAAATGTCTACATTTATGTTTTTAATTGCACATGGTCCCTCTCAAAAAAAAACAAAAAAACAAAACAAACATCCTCTCACTAATGTGCAAACACCAGCAGATCCACACACACACCCATACACATTGCGCCTGACGCTCACCCGCACAGTGAAAGATTCTCCCAGAAACATCAACCACTCTCCCTCCCTGCTCAGGTGGCCCCGGCAGTGGCAAGGGAACACAGAGCCTGAAGATCGCCGAGCGCTACGGCTTCCAGTACATGTCCGTGGGCGAGCTGCTGAGGAAGAAGATGATCCACAACGCCACCAGCAACAGGAAGTGGAGCCTGATCGCCAAAATCATCACCAACGGAGAGCTGGCACCACAGGTAGCCGCGAAAAAGAGATGGGAACGAGGCAAAGAGGGGTCGGGGGGTGACGCCTGGCATGTCCAGTCTCGGCCGGGTCATTATCAAAGCAAGCATGCAAGCATGCTGGACAGAAAGATGCTTGTCTGCCTAATTAACATGAAATCTTTATGAGATACGGCTCCACGTGTGAAGAACATCAGCACAGACCCCTGGGTGGCCGTGCACGCTCCACCCTCTCCAACACAGCATACAGAATACACATCAGCACGTGCCCAGCATGAACCGTCTCCACCTTGGCAGGCTTTGTACCTCACTGTTAATTAATTCATCGATTTCATGAGGATTTTTACCCCGAGGATCAATATCAGCTCCATCCAGAGTTTGTGACGGTTTCCTCAAGTTCTCAAACTCCACGCGTGCACATCATTTGTTGGGAAATGGGGTTGGTGTCGGACCCAGATGTAGGAGAGCAGGAGGCCGGAGTTCCAAAAAATTTTATTTATTTAACTTAAACAAAACCAAAACGCTGCTGAGCAGGATACAAAAAACAGAACGTTTACACATAGCCGGGTATTTACAAAAACAGATATTTCCCCCTCTACGTTTTGAAAAATTCCATCATTTACACGAACCCGCATAAATACGCTGTTAAGGTGCTATGAGCAGCCAAACCTACAGGGGGCAGTGTAACGAGAAGCATAAAGTCGTGTTAGCCAATCGGAATCCTGGGAAAAAACATCAACAAATGACACGAGTAACTACAGCCGCCAAACAAATTGTAAACACAGGTCGCACACATGACGCTGGTGACGTTTCTGTCGCATAATGTGACGTTCTGAAGCCTAAATGTCTGTTTCCCTCTGTTTACAAGCAAACGTGAAGACTGAGTTTTTGTAAATCTCCACTTTGGCTGGATTTTTCAGGAATGATCGTTTTTGATTACTTTGAGCTTCGTTTTCGTGTAAACGAACGGCCAAAACGCATGAAAACACCACAGTTTTTGCAACGTGTAAACGGGGCATTAGACAAAAATCAAAAACTACAAAAACCTGACTTGGAAAACGCAGAGGGAGGAAACAGTACGGACCAGCAGGGAGAAGGGAAAGACACGACCAGACCAGATATACAGAAGGGTTAACGAGACACAGGTGCAGACGATCAGGGCAGATGGGAAACAGGAAAGTCAAGACGTAATTCGAAAACAAAGACACAGGCTTCAAAATAAAACAGGAACTATCAAAACCATAACATCATTATCCAATGAAGCCAAATTCCATATGACGTAGGACAATCTTACTGCATGCATTCAGTGAAATGTAGTTAGTGTCATTTGAGAGGTTGACGGGGAGATTCACATGTTGGCAGACGGGACCGTGTTCACAGCTCGCCGCATCTTCACCAAAACCATCGCCATTCTGGATTTCATTCAAGTCACACTGATCTATCCGTCAACATGCAGCGTTTAAATCAATGGAAATTAGAGGTAGTGTTAATAAGTCTCACACTTAAACAGAACGTCATGAATAATAAGAAGTTGTTAAAAAAAAGAAAGAGAGGTGAAATTATTATATACTGAATAACAAGTTTGTTGAAGAGCCGGTTTCCAGTGTTCACATTCGATGTTTCACAGCTTCATGGCCAGAATGAAAGACACACTTTACATCAAATTACACAGTAAGATTCAACGACCATTTAAATGTGTTCTTTCAGGGTCTTAAAGGGTTCAAAACGGAGCAAGTAGCTGATGTACCTGGTTTAAATGTGGCTTCTATGCCCAAACTTTGTATTATCCTCTCAAAGAGTTGTTTTGGTTTGTTTTGCTGAGGCTGCATGCAAGTTAAACGAGAATTAGGTTGTAGGTTAATTTCATTTATAGAGCGTAGGGCTGGGCGATATGGACCAAAAGTCATATCTCGATATTTTCTAGCTAAATGGCGATACTCGATATATATCGATATTTTTTCTGTGCCATAATTGGGGTTTCCCCCAAAGCATTATAGCATAGCATCTCTGTTAGCTTCATTTTATTCTGAGGCAAACCCTTAAAAAACAGTCAGTTTTAATACAATGCCTCGTGCCAAATGTCACACAGGTTCCTTTATTAACAGAGGTCTGCACAATATCAAAATGTATAAAACAAATTAAATAAAAATAAACTGCCTGCATATACTGTATAGAATAAAAATGCTTCTTGAATAAAATAAAACAAATATCCTTTCCTGCATAACAATTAAATTAAAATACACTGTGCAATTAATACAATGTAGACAGAAACAGGTAGACTTTTCCACTGAGGTTGACAGTTGTGCAAATAACAAAATATTTGTGCAAATCTCAAATAAAACATTCAAGTCAATTTGTCACAAAATAAGCTATATCAAAATCATAAAAAAAAAATATATATATATATATATATTTTTTTGTAAATCGATATAAACGATATTGTCTCCATATCGCGTTTGAAAATATATCGATATATATTAAAATCTCGATATATCGCCCAGCCCTAATAGAGCGCAAAAAGAGATAAATAAATAACCACTTTCC
The DNA here is from genome assembly GCF_033807715.1 of Cololabis saira. Lineage (NCBI taxonomy): Eukaryota > Metazoa > Chordata > Actinopteri > Beloniformes > Belonidae > Cololabis > Cololabis saira. The sequence goes on from NC_084596.1 coordinate 19,441,645, forward strand.
CAGCATCTGACATTTGAGGGGAACAAGCCACGGTTTGGACCTTCTCATGTACCATGGATGACATCACGCAGCCTTCCTCCGTCAGGTGTTGACACATAGATGCCCATGTGACTCCTGCCTCCCTGCAGACTGACACCAGCGCTCCGACTCACGGCCGTAAATGCTAACAGCCGATCACGTGATTGAGGAGACTGCCCCAGAAGACAAAAAGACATGATTTTAAGTCTATTAAGGGTAAAAGATGAAAAGTCAGCAGAGTGCTCTGTCCTTTTTAATCTCATCACGATACGGTCACATTTAAAGAAAAGTCTTTGTAAGCTTCTTTTGGCTTTATTACGTAGTTTTACACGCAGGTAATGTGTGGTATCTGTGGTTGTGGGGAGAGATTCAGGGCAGGTCTGGGTAGGGTTGCCACCTTTCAGAAATAGAAATAAGAGACGCCCCAATTTCAGCAGCGCAGGCGCCAAAAAAAGGGACATCCCCAAAACTTCTAAACTGCATAAGAAATATATATATTTTATGCGAAAAAAACAAAATGCTTTGATTTCAAGTTTAAAGTGCTTTAATAGCATTGAACTTGCATGATTGTACAGACAGCCAACCATACAAGCAACTGAAATAGCCTCCTATGTTTGTGTAAAAGTATGCTAAAATATGGTGTATATAGTGTAAAAGTTAATTTATTTCAATAATTCAACTGAAAAGGTGAAACTAATATATTACATAGTCTCATTACATGCAAAGCAATATATGTTAAACCTTTATTTGTTATAATTTTGATGATTGAATTGTTTATTGATTTCATAAAATATTCTAATTTTTTTTTATTTTTTATTTGGGTTTTTCATAAACTGTGAGCCATAATCATCACAATTATAACAAATAAAGGCTTGAAATATCTCACTTTGAATGTAGTGGGAAATAATACATTTGTTTCACCTTAAGTTGAATTTACTACGAATAAAGTTTTGCAATATATTCAAATTTTCCAACCTTCATCTGTATATTATGACATTAATAAATAAGAGCATAATATGTGTCTGTATTGGTTCAATATGGAACGCAACTTTTAATTCCCAATTACGTAACAATTCCGTATTTCAAGGGACGGGTGGCAACCCTAGGTCTGGGGATCGATTCAAATGTCAAGAATCGATTCAATTCTGATTCTTAAGATTCAGAATCGATTATCAAGATTTGATTCGATCCTATTTGATTCGATCCGATATCGATTTGGATTAGTGTTATTAAAACTGTTTTGAGCTGTTGCATGAATTATATGACTGTGTAGTTATGCAACGTATTAATACAAGTATTATATTGAGATTCAACAGCAAGTATTGGCAGCTAATGATGCTGTAAGGACCAATCTCCTCCCAGAATGCTGATAGAACTACTTTCAGAAACATCTTGGGGGCAGAATTATCAAACAGATCCAGGGCAGCAAACAGACGACGTATGAAATCGGTTTTATTTTTTCCCACATTCCGTTTTTATTTTTTCCATTTTCTGTCTTTTTATTATTATTTTTTGCATTTTATGCAAATGTAACCCCAAGACAGTATATAAAGTAATGAAATAAAGACAATTTATGCAATTATAACTGAAAACTTTAATGTTTTCATACCTTTAAACATATTTAAAGGCAAAAACATGGCACAAGTTATTCTTGTGTTCAACAAAACGTCGTTTTTTGGGCATAAACAAAAAAATACCAAAAGTTGTAATGTAATTATAAAGAAAATACAATCTTTAGACATGCAAATCGATTTTTAGGAATTAATATGAGAATCGATTTAGAATCGGAAAATCAATTTTTTCAACACAGGCCTAATTCAGGGGTAAAACACACAAGTTTGTTTTGTATACAAAACATAAAAGTGCTTGTATCCATGTTTTGATGAACACCTGAGAGGGGAGGGTGTTTACTGTCCACAGACACTGATTCATCGCCTCAAGGCTGCAGCACGAACCCCGTCCTGTGCTCGGCTCCAGTCCCCTCATGAATTATATTCAGTGACTACTTCAGTCCTTCATCATTTATCATCGTTTCCTTGCATGCGAGACGTCGTCACTTGTCCCTCGCAGCGTTTCAGTCCCGATACAAGTGAGCAGAGTCAGCCGAGCAGCAAGCGGATCACATTTGATCAGGGAAAACAAAGCTAATGACTCAACAGCAGGACCACAGAGAGGGAAGTTGGTACAAAGATCGGGTTCAGGTGCATATTACTGATTAACGGCTGGTCTTCAGGAGGCTGTTGAGTTTGATATACATCTTCTCCCCTTTTATCCTTCATGTAAATAACATAGCAGCTGCTGTAACCTTGATCCTTTGTCTGAGAAAAGTCGAAGAACAATTGCAGAGGAACGTGATTATCACGTCATTCATTTCTGTGTTTAGCGTGAGTCGAAGGTTTCGCTGCAACTAGTAGTCAAAAGTGACTCTTTAGACAACCTGTTCAGTTTCTGCAAGTGTTTATTACCGTCATCAGGGACGTCTTTGGTGTCAAAAAACGGCCAGATGCTGCTCGTCTCCCTGCCTGGTCACGTGACTGACGTGTCCCTTCAGAAATCCCAACAGTCTTCTCAGGAGATGCTTTTGGACGTTTGACAGCCGGCTCTGAAATCAAAAACCCAAAGCACTTTTTCTTTGATGCTCCTAGACTGTGAAGCATCTCTTTAGAGGGCTTCACCAGAAACCAGAGCCATTTTAGACTCAATTCAGACATTTGCTGCAAAGTGTCCGGCGTCTGAGCTGCGAGTTAAGAAATAAGAGAGCGGAATTACTCTCCTTTTGAAGATGATGGGGAAGGATCTGGTGCCGGCTGAGTGGTGCTGCCGGCTGTGCCGAGCGAAATACCTTGCTGGACCGCGGTCCTCGGCCGGCGCCATCAAGCATTGATGATTAAAGTCTGTGCAGAACTAAAATAAGTTCTCCAGCTGATCACTGGTGGCCGGCTCTAAAAGTTTCCTTTCAATCCCAGGTTAAAATGTCCAACTTTACAGCAGAAATGAACATATCTACAGTCCGTTTTGGTCTCTATTGTTAGATTTCACATCCACGACAGCTCTGAGGGGGGATCTATCTGCGAGCTCAGCCGATGGCTATCCAGCATCATTTCCTCTCTATCTTCATCGTCACGCTACAAGGCTTGGGAAACAATCGGAGATTTAAACTATCCCAGCGTCGTCTGAATGCAGTAGATGTTTCTAATCTCGCCACAAAAACAGGATATTGGATCGTAACCTTCCACAGACGGCTCCACAGCTCCCGAAGAAGCTGGTAGCCGTGGCTAACTTTGATTGACATACGGTGGGCGTGCTGCAGAGGGTTTCATGGATGATGACACGGATGGCTGTCCAGATATACTTCAACAAGTCTTTAGTTACAACTTGTATAGAGAAACAATAATGCAGAAATTCCAGTCATCATAGAGATAGTCGATAGTCCCAAATAGAAATGATTCCAGCATTAGACTCATTCTTAGTTGTTGTTGATTAAATTACAGCCGTTTCTGAATTTCAATTTCAGTATGTGATTCACTCATGGCATTTCAGGTGGAAAGCTTTATTATTTATTTATCAATTTAGATTTTTTTATTTTACTTTTTATTTAATTCATTAAAAGAAAAACGAAACAGTTCAATATAATGACAACAAATCTCTTTCCTTGAATGAAAGGGAACAGAACGAAGACTAAGCTTATTTTATCTGTCCCTTTTTCCTAAATAATTGAATTTCAATTAATATAATAATAAAAAACAAAAACAAATGACAAATTACGTAATAACACTTTCCAATAAACTTAATTTAAAAAAACAACAACAAAAAAACAAAACCAGAACTACAACAAAGTTATAAAATAAGACAAATAGCTGTCGTTAAACACAGATAGTCGTATTCTTTTTTGATTCAAAGAAAAAAAATATGACAATGGTGCTAAAAAGAGAGAGAGAAAAAAAAGAAAACCCACCTAACTTAAACGAGCATGAGGCAAGAATAAGAAATGAGACTCATTAGCGCCAGGACGACTGTCGGGGTTCCTGCAGCCAACAGCACGGGAGCGCATGTGTAATCTCATGTGATTTTCAAATCAAGCTCTAAATATGACTTACAATGTTATCTTACCTGGTCAGTAGGAAATGAGCCATGTCAGCATCTGTTTTCAGTCCCAATTCAAGTTGAAGCTGCCTCCATGACTCAAACGCATATCCAATGTTTACTCGTGCGCCGCCGAGAACGCGCATGGAGCGTCATGTGACGTCACATCCGCAGGACAGCGCGGGAAATTCCGGTCCGGAATTGCAGCACATTTTGCAGCACACAGCCTGTTCAAGGCAACGGAGAGATACACTAGAGGGCTCATTCTTTTTGGTTTGGAACGCTTCATCTGACATTATTACTAGAAAACTTAAAACGTATACGAATTTTTTTCACAAATCCTGCCTCAATCCTGCCTCATGCTCCTTTAAGAATTATCATTATATTTCTTCATCAAACTGGCTTTTATTATTCTTTTAAATGTAATGTTTTATTTGCATTCTTAGATTGCTAATCGTCAGAATAGTTTGCAGTTTAACTGCAGTTAGACGCCAGCAGAGACACCTCGGTTTTCAACTACAAGCTACAGCGTTTCTTGGCTTAGAACGTGTTTTTGTCGTTGGTTTTCGCTGCACCAGATTGTAGACGATGCCCGTGAGTTGTGACATTTATTCAGGTTGGTTGACCTGAATTTCTTGCAGAGTTTTTTTAGAAAGTTTCATCAGTGACACGAGATATAAAATTAGCAATGTAAATAGTTCACATCACTATTTCACAAGTGTGTTCTGGCCTTCAGAGGCAGCAGGATAATACACATGGGATGCAGAAATATAAATTACATTTTCCATTACAGTAGAGAATCGTTTTGCTCACATAGTCAATACATGTCACCAGAGATCAACCAAAACAAATCAATCAGTCAACACGTCCACAGCCAGGTGCATTTTACTTCAAGTTTAAATGACCTGACCAGCTCTGACACATTCAGCAAATTTACCTTTCGATAAGAAGTAGATGCTGTCGCTGGCTTTCATGATTTAAACCAGCTTCAACGGCATCATTGTAGCAAAGAGAAAAATGTGATAAAGGCTTTCAATATGTGATAAACCTCAAGCTATTTCTAATATTCATTCATTTTACATGTATATGAAAGTACTATGATTTGAACCCGTGTGCCCTCTTCAAATTTGCTACCTTCTAGACACTTTGGTGGCAACAATGTACACAAACAAAGAGGGAAACTGCTGTTAAATGATAGTACATCAATATTTGTTTTAGTTTTTTTGTCATAAATGTCTGAGACAACTTCAAATATGCTCAAAACTAAATCTTTTTCATGATTTAACCCGTTACTTACCAGTTTAATTAATTGAAATATGTCATTTGCTACAAACAAGCCCCCCAAAAAAGACTTGTTTTACAGATAATAAATAATAAATGATAAATAGAAGGAGGATGGAGCATTGGTTGTGATTAAAGTCTTGGATATGTCAACGATTAGGAATACAACTGATGAGATTGTGTTGGTACTCGCTCTGCACACCTTCGTTGCCAAAATCTCACTGCCGTCATAGTATAAAATCATGTATTCTGTAATGTTAGCATGTCATTTTGAGGAAAAGTGGTGATATTTGACATACAGGACTGTCTCAGAAAATTAGAATATTGTGATAAAGTCCTTTATTTTCTGTAATGCAATTAAAAAAACAAAAATGTCATACATTCTGGATTCATTACAAATCAACTGAAATATTGCAAGCCTTTTATTATTTTAATATTGCTGATTATGGCTTACATTTTAAGATTAAGATTCCCAGAATATTCAAATTTTTTGAGATAGGATATTTGAGTTTTCTTAAGCTGTAAGCCATGATCAGCAATATTAAAATAATAAAAGGCTTGCAATATTTCAGTTGATTTGTAATGAATCCAGAATGTATGACATTTTTGCATTACAGAAAATAAAGGACTTTATCACAATATTCTAATTTTCTGAGACAGTCCTGTAAGTTATTAGTTTGTGCGTCTGAAATCATTTAAAAATCTACATCTGATTCATTAAAGTCAACATTTATTATGCAAACTTCAATAATAACAAAAAGGACAATAAGAATATAAGAAATAGGAGTAAATCTGACACAGACTTATCCAGGCTTTTACTGTGTGATGTAAGAAACAGCTAATTGGATTCAGGGAGGCTGCCTCTGCGTGTTTAGGTTTGCTCACTTTCAGCATGCATGTCTCTACGAATGCACCTGTTGCCAACTGACACGCCTGCCTGTGGTGGAGCTGCTGGTGTCAGTGGTTTCTGCAAGGGCAGCAACAGCGGTCCGTAACTCTACCACCACTGCAACAGCAGATGAGTCCTGCAGATCGCTGGAAAATAAAGGCTGCATCCCCATCCCTGAAGCCCCGTCTGCACTGATAGGCCTCTTCGTTTTGGTTCCTTTTTACTTTTCTCCAGAAGTTTTTCCTTTCTTTCCTCACTAATGAGATGACCCCTCAACTAAAGTTGCATGTTTATCTTTCGTGATTCATCAAGAACCAACAGTTTTTGGGCTTGTATCTGTTGGTATGATTCAGATGAGCGTGTGTGTGTGTGTGTGTGTGTGTGTGTGTGTGTGTGTGTGTGTGTGTGTGTGTGTGTGTGTGTGTGTGTGTGTGTGTGCCGTTTTTCTGCTTGAATCATGCTGTTCATCTGTTGTCTATGCCAGCTGGTGCATTGTTAAAAATGTCTATGGACTCCAAACTGGTATCTGCACAATGGTCCAGTCATGTGCACAGTTATACGCTCATCGCCTGTTGATCTGCATCTGTCAGTTGCTAGCAGACCATCTAGGTTTCAGTTGCCTTGGTAATCCTCTTGCATATTTTATAACCCCAAATATGCTCCTGTGATTTGTTGAACTTCAGTAATTCTTTACTCAGAAAGGAAGTCAGCGCTGACGTTATTTACCCAGGGTCCAACATATACAACAATTATTTGGCGTACTTTGATACAATGTATGAAATAGTTAAATTGAGAGCATCAGAACAAGTGAGTGAGTGCCGCTCCCAAATTTTTTAAATGCCTGTTTATGGCCTGCAAAAGTTCCTTTCAAAATAAAACACCGGCTTCCTCCTGCTGGTCATTTTCTCCTTCGTCATAAATGCTTATAACATCTCTAACTTCAAAATGTGTGGTTTGGCTTCAGCAACTCAGATATAAACAAGCAACAAGAAAACATATTTTATGCAACATTTACACAACTAAAGGCACCAAATGAAACCCCACGTGATGCTGCTCAGGACTGCTGAACTCATCCATGTTATATTTGATGTGCTTTTAGATTAAAAATCTGACAACGCATCCCAGGTCTTCAGATAACGACGGCAATAAGGCTGACAATCTTCATGAATAAGAGATTCAACAGATTAAAGAGTTAAAGAGTCTTAGGCCCCGTTTACACGGAGCAAAAACGGAGGCGTTTTCATGCGTTTTGGCCGTTCGTTTACACGAAAACGGAGCTCAAAGTCACCAAAAACGATCATTTCTGAAAACTCCGGCCAAAGTGGAGATTTTCAAAAACTCAGTTTTCACGTTTGCGTCTAAACAGAGGAAAACGGAGATTTAGGCTTCAGAACATCACATTATGCAACAGACACGTCACCATGTGTGCGACCTGTGTTTACAATTAGTTTTGCCACCGTCAATATTTTCTTGTATTTTACCTGTTTTATATTCTAAAGTCATCTAAAATCTTAAAAGTAACTCCACTTCTCTGTCACTCCAAACGAAAGACTCTCGTTCCGTCTTGGAAGTAAAGCCTGAATTATGGTCCCGCGTTAAATCGAAGCAGAGCCTACGGCGTAGGGTACGCGGCGATGCGCGCCGTACCGTGTGCGTCGCCGCGTACCCTACGCCGTAGGTTCTGCGTTGGTGTAACGCGGAACCATAAATCAGCTTTAAATGGAAGTTACACGTGTCATTTGTTGATGTTTTTTCCAGGATTCTGATTGGCTGGCATGACGTTAACAGCGTAATTATGCGGATTCGTGTAAACCAAGAGATTTTGAAAACGATCTCGTGTAAACGAGGATATTTTTCAAAACGCAGAGGGGGAAATTTTTGTAAATACCCGGCTATGTGTAAACGGGGCCTTACACTGTACTCTCCTACGACGTAAAACTAATGCACAACAGTGACTACGTTTACATGCAGTCAAAATCCGGGTTACGGTCAATATTCCGGTTACTGAAACATTCGGAATAATCTGTTTCCATGCAAGAGCAAACAGGGTTATCCCTGTATACATGCTAATTAATCATTTGGGATATCTGGATCAAACCAGCGACGCACGGAGAACGTCATGACGCAATTCCCGTCATTTCCGCTTCTTCTTCCTGTATCCAAATCCAAAACAACAACAATACCAGCAGCACAGCGATAATGAACAGCCCAGTAGAAGTCATTTTGTTTCTCGGCCCTCTAGTTCGCATTTTTCAGCATCTTCCAGCGGTGCTTGATCTGGTCTGCGTTCGTACAAATCCTGCTTCGCGCAACTTTTCGCTCACCTTTTTGTAAATCTCGCTATCCCGGTACTTTCTACCGTCTACAAATGCCAAAATGTTCATATCTTTCATTACATTTATGAAGTGATTAGTCTCCTTCTGGTCTTGCGTTTCGCCATGTTTATAAGAACTTCCTGGACTCAAAAGAGCAGAAAAGAGCGAAAAGAACATGCGCAGAAAACATACATGACCAAATATTGGGGTTAGAAAAGGAGTAACCCGGAGACTTCCGGTGAGCGGCGAAGAGGAATGGCGGCGTAAAGCGAGACTCTTACCAGTCGAAGGCAAATAAAACCCCTCAAATGACAATAGAACGGATCCAAAGTTAAACCGAGAGAGGAATGAAAGGGGGAACTCGACGGAGTAGCCGAAGAACTCAGAAAATCCAGGAAAAAAAGAAAGATACCGTGGTGAATACCGAAGGCGAGGAGAGTGGTGGTGAGGCCGCGGCCCGGGAAGAAAAACCCTGTAGCTGTACAAATGCTTGGAGGACATCACCAAAGGCATACGTGAGCTCCGAGGAGAAATGAAGAATGACTCTCAACGCAAGCTTCACACAAGAGTTCACAAAATTCAAAGAAGATATAAACAACAAACTTCAGGCAGTGTCGAACTACAGGAACAGAAGAAAAGTCTCAGCAAAGCCCAAACACGTATCGATGAACTTGAGACATTTAACATGGAGGTGAAAGAGGCGCTGCTGACAACGCTCCGCGAGCAGAGACAGCTGCGGGAAAAGGTAACCGAACTCGAGGGAAGGTCCAGGAGGAACAACGTGCGGATATTCGGGGCACATGAGGGGGCAGAAGGGGACTCGGTCCCCCGCTTCGTGGAGGATCTAATACGGAGGGAGCTGACGCTGCCCGAGGACACAACCTGCTGATTCAGAGGGCACATCGAGTGGGTGTGAGGAGACCCGGCCCCGGAGAAACACCACGGTCCATAATCATTCATTTCCTCCAGTTTGATATCAAAGAAATGATATTGAAGAAGGCGTGGCAGAAACGGATTAAATTAAACAACACACTGCTCTATTTTGACCACGATTATGCGGCGGAAGTGGTGCAGAAACGCAAAACCTACACGGAAATAAAAAAGATTTTAAAGGGTCATGGCATCAGGTTCCAGACACTTAACAAAGATCAAGATCCACTGGACGGATGGACCCCGGCTCTATAACAGCGCACACGAAGCAGCAAAGGAGATGAGGAGACGGGGGATGGAGGTCCAGATGAGGGAGGCTGAAGAAGGGCATGCGCTGGCGGAGCGCATACAGGCGGCATCACGGTGGCAACGTGTCGGAGATCCAGGGGCGCATGGAGAATTAACCGGGCGCGTGAGAGGAAAACTGTGCGAGTTTCCGAGATCTGGAGACACTGACGGTATTTGAGGGAAACGGGAGGAATAGATGTGAACACGTTTTATATACTTATTGCCTACAGGAAGAGTGAAAATGTAAGACTGTATACCTGCGGTTATATCTTGGGTTTGTTTTTTTTCAGGCCGTAAATAAAGGGGATGTCTTTCAGCCATATTGATTTATTTCTGGATTTAAAGCCACAGTTTTCCCCTGGGTATAGGCTTCTCCTAATAAATATCTGTCTAGACTGGTATGGCGATTAGGAAATGTTGGACAATACTAGAAGGAGACGGGGACCCCTTTGGGGACCTCCCCTACCTCTAGTGAGGGGCCCCTCCCACATCGAGGGATCTTCCCCTCCCCTACCAACAGGGGTTTGGGCACAGTTATGGAAGCCCATATTATTGGAAGTACTGTGCTATTGCTATTGTTATTGTTATTGTTCAGGTTGTTAATGTTCTCAGTGTCAGTGGAGATGAAGAGCGAAACCTAAAGAAAAGACAAGATGCATCATAACCAACTTAAAGTGGTGTCTCTGAATGTGAATGGGTTGAATAATCCAATGAAAAGAGGGAAGGTCTTAGCGAAATTAAAAAAGGAAAAGTCACAGATTAGTTACTTACAAGAAACATATTTATCAGACCAGGAACATGAACAATTTTAAAAGATGGGATTCAAAAATGCGTTCTATAGCTCATACAAGGGGGGAATAAAAGGGGAGTGATAATTTTGATTCCGAACACAACAAAATTTGAGACCTTAAAGGAAATAAAAGATAAAGAGGGGAGGTATATTGTGGTCAAGGGGAAAATTGAAAACCAACTGGTTACGCTCATTAATGTCTACGCACCTCCAGACAGTGGTAAGGGTTTTTTCAGGAAACTATTTGAGACCATGGTGCAAGAAACTGAAATAATTTTAGTATGTGGAGGGGACTTTAATAGTACGCTGAACCAGAATTTGGATACAACTAGTACAAAAAATAGTAGCAAAATTCAAATGACCAGATATATAAATACCGTTCTGAATGAACTCGGAATTATGGATGTCTGGAGGGAATTACACCCTCTTGAGAGGGATTTCACCCATTACTCGGCCCCTCACTTGGTACACACAAGGATTGATTATTTCTTTATGAATACAGTTGATAGATTTAGAATAGAGGAATGTAAAATTGGAATAGCGGACTTATCGGACCACTCTATCCTTCACCTGACACTAAGTCTGAACAGTAGAAAAAGGAATACAGTATGGAGAATGAACGTCGTCATACTAAATGATCCAGGGATTGTCGAGGAGATTAAAACAGAAATAAATTCATATAGGGAAATGAATGATAATGGAGAAGTAGATTTTACGACTCTTTTGGATGGTATGAAGGCAGTTATGAGGGGAAAACTAATATCCAAAGCAGCATATCTGAAGAAAGCTAGACAAGAATTGTATCAGACCAAGATTAAAGAGCTTAAAAATCTAGAGCAGCAACATAAAAACCTGAACGACCCAGACAAACTTCAACAAATAAAAGAAGTGAGGACCAAAATAAATGAGATTCTAGGAAACAAAGTAGAAAAGAAAATCAGATTCACCAAACAAACGTATTACGAATCAGGCCCTAAAGCAACAAAATTATTAGCTAGACGAATAAGGAAGCAACAACTCATGAATACAATTCATAAAATCAGAGACCCTGTTACCAATACTTTTGAATATGAACCAGAAAAAAATCGATAGAATATTTGAAGATTATTACAAAAAATTATATTCACAACCGGCCTCAGCGGACGAGGAGATGATAAGAAGTTTTCTAAATACATTAGATCTACCGACAATAGGAGAAAAACAAAATGAGGATATAAATTCATATATGACATTAAGGGAACTTGAGGATGCTATCAATAGATTAAGATCAAACAGAACGCCGGGAAGCGATGGCTTCCCAGTTGAGTGGTACAAAGTGTTTAAAAAGGAACTGAACCCAATACTGTTAGCAGCATTCAATGACTGCGTTTACATGCACTCAATATCCCTTTTAAAACCCGAATATTGGCAATAACCCTAATTTGCACGGCCATGTAAACACCAATAACCCCTTTGAATAACCCGAATTTGCTCATATTCCGGTTTTTAAAACCCGAATATTCGGGCATATAAACGCCAAACAGAATATCCCGATCAAACGGAACATGAATTTGTTTTCTGCGCATGCTCTGTTCGCAAGGAATCCTGGTCTTTTGAGTCCAGGAAGTTCTTATAAACACGGCGAAACGCAAGACTACGCCACACTTTTGGAGTAAGGAGGAGACTAATCACTTCATAAATGTGATGAAGGATATGAACATTTTGGCATTTGTAGACGGTAGAAAGTACGGGGATAGCGAGATTTACAAGAAGGTGAGCGAAAAGTTGCGCAAAGCAGCATTTGTTTTGAATTTGGATACAGGAAGAAGAAGCGGAAATTACGCTAATTGCGTCATCACGTTCTCCGTGCGTCGCTGGTTTGATCCAGATATCCCGAATGATTCATTACCATGTATACAGGGATAACCCTGTTTGCTCACGCATGTAAATGGAATATTCCGAATGTTTCAGTAACCGGAATATTAGCAATAACCCGAATTTTGACTGCATGTAAACGTAGTCACTGACTACGTCCATTTGTCTTGAGGGGACAAATGCATGTACTATTTTTTCAGCATCTTTCTGTGACAGGATGTGTCTGATTTCGGCAATATTACGTAGATTAAATTGGCAGTTGTTGAAATTTGCTTGATGTGGGATTTAAAGGACATATCCTGATTGAATATGACCCCCAGATTCTTTGTAGAAAAGGGTAACTAACATGAACGGTACTTGTTGTTAGTAAAAATCACATTAGATGGATGTGAAGGTTGTAATCTCACAGCAGTGGTCCTGTTAGGGAGGGGTCTGCTTCTCTCTAGTCTAGAGGAAGCCAATAACCCTCTCTTATGTATAATGAATGAGTGAACGGGGGTTATTTTAGACCCTTCATCTCTGATGATTCCCTCCTTGTCTGCTGTATAGAGCTGCGAGTGGATCATCTCTGTGAGAAGCACAGATAGTTTGATCCCTGCCCTTCCTCTGAGTGCTCAGGCACCACTCAAGGAAAATGTTTTATTTCTTCCTTTTCTTAGATTGGCTTGTTCTGATTTTATACGACAGTTGGTTTTAAGAGATCTATGTTTTTATCCTCTGCTGCTGCAGTACCGCTCACATTCTGATGTCTGAGGGGAAATTAAAGACCTGTGTTATTTTTAGATGGGAGCGTCGCTCGTGTATCTCTGTTGCATCTCAAGATGCATTCTGCTCAGAGAAATGCATTCAAACATGTTGACCTCCGCCAGCCATGAGGAAGTAAGTGATGCTAAGTGATGCTGGCACTCTCTGGCTCCTGGAGCTCCTCGCTCCGCCGCAGTCGGGAATATTACACACAAACTAGATAAACACATTACGTGTTTTGCAAAATTGTCGAACATTCGGTCAATATCAGCGTCATGCATGCGATTGCACAAACACACACCTCCGTCCTTGTATTAGTCAAAAACCCAACAACCTTCCGTCAGTGTGCTCGGGGAGAGCAGAAGACCTATTTGTTCATTACAAGTGGGAACAGTGAATCATGCTGCTTTCTCTTTTATTTTCCCTGCCCCCCCCAGGAGACCACAATAACCGAGATCAAGCAGAAGATTATGAAGATCCCAGATGCTAAGGGGATCGTCATTGATGGCTTCCCGCGTGACGTCGGCCAGGCCCTCTCCTTTGAGGACCAAGTGAGTCTATTATTACATCCATTTGTCCTCCAGGGATGTTTTCATTCGTATGGCTGTCGCCATTTCCGGAATTATGTCTTCAATTTAAGGTTGTGAGGAAACATCATGATAAACATTCAGCATATAAAGCATCTAACTTTAAATACAGTCATATCTGTCAAGGCTTTCAGAGGAATAAGATCTTTCATATCGTCACTAAGCTTTAAATGCCATATTCACATAATGAACCTAGAAGAGACAATATAAAGGATGTGGGATAAATGCTTCAAGCTGCGGGACGTGCACTTCACATGGCAGCAAATGTATCATATATATACACATATACACTATATATATATATATATATATATATATATATATATATATATATATATATATATATATATATATATATATATATATATATATATATATATATTATGTGTATATTATGTGTGTGTATGTATATATATCGGGATAATGCCCGACGAGGTGTGCTTCGCGTCAGACGGTTCACGCCCCTGCGTCGTCCATATATTTATGTTAATTTCCACCTCGAAGGGCATTATCCGGCTTATACCACGGCCACTTACCAAAAAACATAAATATTAAACCAGTTATTCATGTTTTAATGTGTTTTCAGTTAAAATCATTAGTTTTACAACAAGCCACAGCTGAGCGGCTGAGCGACTATTTAATCTCTCGTTTGCAGCCGTTGGAACCTGGTAGTTTTTAACAGTAACACCTGAGGGTCTGACTAATACCTGGAACAATCACTACCGTCCCATAAGGTCCTTATGCAATGGACACAGTGTTTACTTCTCCAGTAACTAGGACGGACCTGAGATACGACTTAGCAACGGGAGATCAGTAACAAACAGTAAATATATTTGTTTCAAAGAATCAAAGTCCACAGATAGTTTCCTAAATCGTTTCATTAAGCTACAAATATTATCAATCATTCAAATAAATAAACGAAACAAGACGGTCGGCTATCCCAAAGTAGAAACTACTTCAAATTAAATGCTACATTTCCATTAATTGTGAAATTGGAAAGGGATACTGGCATGTCCATCATCGTTGCATTTGATGGACGAATATTTAAAGTTTGTGGGTCGCGATCCTCGCCACTGCTTCCTCGAGTATTGTACTGTCCTATACTGATGGAGCCCAGTCAGCCTGCAGGCTGCTCTCACAGCGATGACCCGTCACCGACATGATCTAGCGAGTTTCCAGTTTACAAATCACACATGTCGCCATCCTGCGATATATATATATATATATATACACATACATACATGTGTTGCCAAGAGACTGCACTGCTAATTGGAAAATGTCGCAACGTTGACGTCTGTAAAAGATATTTTGAACCTTCTTTTAAAAAAAAAAAAACCCAGCTAACTCAGCTTATTACATAATTGGAAATTTAAGCCATCTGTTCCTTAAAAACATTCATTTATCATGGATGAGAACACATAATGATCATTTAGTATGCAAAGTTTTATCGCACAAACTGTCCTACAGTGCTTCCTATTTGTTTATACTGTTAAACCCAGGAGTAACTGGACAGTGACGGAGGTTTGATGATTTGGCGTTTTATACGCTCACCGGTGGTCCTGGTGAGCCTAATAAAGGAACTGGTGAGCGTACACCACCACAAGGGACTGGAAATAGGACAATTAAACTTATGAGATATGTAAAATATGGCATTTTACCATTTAGCCATTTTAAGTTTTCAGTTTTCAGTTGACTGAAAAGAAGTTATTTGGCCACTCCAGTCATTTTCCTTCATTTCTTCACTTCAAGAAAAGTGAAGTACATAAAACAAAAAGTGGAGCTGATAGCGGTAGTGATAGTATTAAGTCAGCAGCTGGAGACATTAATGCTCACTGCTCTGCTGCCGGAGGGGGTGACATCTGGGGGGGCCGCGCTGGACCACAGCGTTACGGGATGGGAGTGTACGGCCATCAGTGGCTCACTGGCTTTTATTGATGATTTTATTGATTCTGACGGAGCTGGAAGGATGAATTCTGGTGCATCGAGGCACAAAACATGTGAAGAGGTGGAAGCTGGGAAGTGCTGCAGCTTTGAGAGTGAATGTTTTCCTCTCTTTTGTTTAATAATGAATGTGAACTGCTTGTTAGTCCTGGGGCTCTTTATTTAAATATTTTTTATTTTTACTGATTCATCTTTGTTTCATAATGTGAATGTTCAGAGTGTGACAGATGAGAACTGCAGGCCGGCCGGTTCAGCACACTGGCTCTTTTACTACACAGCCATGTTGCATCACTGTCCTGTTGAAGTCAGCAGGATGTCCCTCGGAACGAAAGACATCGGCTGAATGTCAGCTGTCAGCACATGTTGCTCTAGAGGTTCAGAGCACTGCTCAGAATAAATACTGGCATTTCTTATATACAGTACTAGATTTATTTGAGTTATTTGAATGATATTTCTTTCCAGACCTCTGCGCCTTGCTTCAGAAACACCTTCACTTCCAGCAGCAGTGACAACTGTGTTTAATATCAAAAGCATCAATTCATAAGGTCATATTTTTTATTTTCCTTTCCACGGATAGACAATATATATATTTTTTTTTTTTGCATTTGTATTAGAACAAAAGCAGTAAATGAGCTGAGGAAATGCCAGGACTATTTCATCTCTGCTAAATGTTTCATAGCAGCGCTGGCCGGCGCTCACACCCATCCCGTAACGCTCGAGGCAGCATGTTTCTGCTGCAGCTTCTGATCAGCTCGTCTTTTTGTTTTGCTCTTTTGTTGCCCGGGTCGGTGCTACATGTGCATGAAATAAGCAGGTGGCACCAGACGTAGCAAACACTCATCATCAAGCACCTGACCCAGTGAACTGTCCTTGAGGGCAACGAGTGTCCGGCAGCTGTCGCTCCGGGTGCTTTGCTCATTTCCTGGTGATCAATAAGCATGAGCTGCCAGGAGGACGTGTATTTAAGTAGCGACTATTATAAAAAAAATAAAAAATAAAAAAAAATAAAATAAATAAATACAAATTTTATATATATATATATATATATATATATATATATATATATATATATATATATATATATATATATATATATATATATATATATATATATATATATATAAAATAAATATATATGATATATTATATTAAAAATGCATATATATATGCCTCAAGTGTTTACAAACATGGTATTAACCATATGGAGACAAAAAAAAAAAAGTAGGGACTATTATGCAGAGTTAGGAAAATCAATGAAGACGCAGTCACATTAGCAATGTAAAGATGATTAATAACAAAACAGCAGGGCTAATTTTAGATTTTTTTTTTCCTGCAAACTTGAAGTTAGACGTTGCAGAAGAGAAGCATTTGTCTAAATTGGAGCAATGTCAGGGAGGTTCAGGCGTCGCAGCTGACTGGTTAATTAAGCGACTCAAAGTGGTTGATTGGTTTGAGATTGATTTAAACCCACTTAACGTGTATCAGCTTTTAAATGAGCATCCAGTGACTTCACGAGGGCTCGATCTGGGTCAGCGCGGGCAAAGCCGGGCTTTACAATCTGGCCACTTAAACGGAACGAAGGACATCAGGGTCACATTTGAAAGGGATTAACATTCAAAGAAGGGATGGGTATTTGCTTTGTCTCACAGCAGCAGAGATGGTTTAGGCTGCAGGCAGAAGAAGTCGGTTTAACAGAAAAGCATGTGTCATCTAGTCGCCACTGAATTTCTGATATTCAGTCTTGAGAGCTGGGAAAGACTCAAGCAGACAAGTGTGACAAGCAGGTGATGGATGGATGGAAACTGTCTTTGTTGAACAAGATAACTATCATGGTATCATAATTAACTTAGTTGTTGCTCTAATTGAATTACTTATAAATGTGTGAGAACTTCAGGAAGTTTATGTTTCAGTCACTTCCCCAGGGCTGCTTTTTGATGAAGCTCGAAACAGCAAGTCTTTCTCCCGCTAAATTCAGGTTCATACACAGACACTGCCGGAGCAGTAGAATACAGCACACCTAGACATTTTTAATACTTTTCAACAACAAAGCCACACAATTAAAAGACATTTGTTGATAATGATAAGTTTAAGTGAGTTAAAATATTGTTTTGATGCTTTGGGACGATAACTGTAAAGTCATTTCCTCTATTGTGTGGCATGTTACTCCAAAAATGTGTTTTCTGCAAGACATTAAGAACAAACAATCTCCTTTTATCAGTTTTATTATTATTTTTTTTAATTTGTCTGCATATATTAATGATTAATACCATGTTGGTAAAAACCTGAGGCATATATATATGCATTTTAAAAATATAATATATATAATAAATATATTATATATATATATATATATATATATATATATATATATATATATATATATATATATATATATATGTAAATATATTATATATAAATATATTATATATATATTATATATATATATATATATTTTTTTTTTTTTTTATTAATTTTAATTAATTTAATTAATTTAATTAATTAATTAATTTAATTTTTTTTAATCATTTTTAAAGTCTTTACCTGGAGGTAAAATGTACCTTGCACGGAGGACAAGAGGTCATGACTGCTCATAATGCACGAGTTATTTAAGAATGACTCATAAAAAGTGTGAAGTGGTGAGATTTGGACTCCGTCAAGGCTGCTCCATGTCGAAGATTCTGCTCACAAGTGTTGTAGAAAGAATTTCCGAGCGCAGCCGAGAGACGTAGCGGTTCCGGTCTGGTGCCCTCAGGAGTTTGAAGGGTCATGGATGACAATCAGCACTTCTCAAATCTGAAGCCATGTTGTCAGTTGCTAGAGGGCTGAATCCCCTCGCCGGGTCTAGAGGTGAAGCTCTGCTGCAAATGTGGGAGTTCAAGTACCTGAGAGTCTTGTTGTGAGGGGATAATGGAGAGGGAGAATGACAGGTGCTGCATCTTTGGCCTTGGGGAGGTGTTACAGGCAGGTGCGACCAGAGGAAGGCCTTTAACCAGAGCCATGAGCCAGCACACGCTGGGCGGATGATTTTAGTCCTCAAAGCATCACACCAGCGGGAGCATGAGTGACTACGTGATTTGTTTTTGTTCAATGCAAGTATAAAACAGCAGGGTTTGAAGTCAAACCCTGGATGGGTCATCTTTGCACACCTAGACCGTTTTTAATATTTTTCAACAACAAAGCCACAAACCTTTCCACAAATGTGAAGGGAGCAGGTCGATATCCCAGTCAATCTGACTTGTGGAGTGCTTAACTCATAAACACAACCATCAAGTTGAAAAGGTATAGATTTAAAATGTATGTAATTTCTTATTCACATAAAGTAATTAATTCTTTTTTACGGGGTTGGGGGGCAAATTTGTATTCTAGTACAAGAATATACTGCTTTCCCTTTCCAAAATATTTCATGATTTGTTGTTAACTTGTGAAAATTAAAGTCAAATCAATTCCCACAAAAAGCTGTCCCCTTGTCCTGTTATGAAGAATGACGTAAAATATATTTATTCAGACCATTGCTTCACAATCACATAAAAATATACTATTAAAAATGATTACAACTGTAAGCCATAATCTGAAGATCTCTACAGCCGAAGCAGCCTCTCCAAAGGGTTAATAACAGTTTGTTTTTTGTTTATTTCTCTGTTTGTTTTAGACAGTTTTTTAAGCTGCTGGTTGGCTGACCATGTACTTTTGTTGGGGTGTGGATTTGAACAAGATCTGATAAATAAACCGATGCAGATCCATTTTAATCTTTAGCAGTAAAATCTTAAAATCAATTCAGATTTGGAGAAGGATGGAAGGATGGAAACACAAAACTGATCATCTGCTTCAGTCCGTTAATAAACCGAGCAAAAAGCACAACATTTTCCTTTTCCTTTTCCTTTTCCTTTTCCTTTTCCTTTCACACGCAAATAACAATATGTGCACGTTAAGTGACATATGCACTTGCCTACACATTAAGATACTTTTCTTCACCTGTCAGGAGATTACACTCCTGCATCTGTTAATACTCATGTATAAATGTGTGTGCACGTATATTCACGCGATGAGCATGCTTTCAAACTTATCAAATATTATTTGTGTGACAGAAAAAGACACATGCACAAGAAGGAAGTCTACACAAGCACACGCCACAACCCATAAAGAAAAGAAACGAGATAAAGAAAATAACAGTGCATTAGCAGATTGAGAGTTGACCAACTACAACATAGATTCTGTTCTTTTTTTTCTTTACCTAATTCAATACCGGTACATCTTTTCTACCAACTGAATTACAGTGTGAGGCTGTGGCTCATAAGGAGTGATATAAACTATGTTTTAGCCTCAAAAACCTTGGTAAAATGCAGCTTTCTAAGAAAAATCTGCTTATTGTCAGAAACCTTCACATGCAACTCTTTTGTCCTGAAAAAGGCTTCTTAGCCATTCGACCTGTAGAATATATTGCAGGAGACTGGTTCTTTATCCAGTGGAAGAGATAGCATGAGCTCACTGCATCGCATAGAAATATCGGAGCACTTCTACCAATCAAAGGCATGTAGTTTCTGTGCTTTTTAACCTCATGGTGCATCCTGTCACGTGGTTGCAAGTACATGTATAAAGGTTAGGGTGAAGATAAAAGTAGGAGACAGAGTGTATTCCCCTCTGTACAATAAGAAATGCTTATACCAGGAGACATGTCGAAGCACGTTATCAGTACAACAGAGCGCAGCAAAAAGGCGCTTAGCAGGTTTTAACGTCAGAAATGAAAAGACACACAGTGTTTAGACGAAAACAGGAAAAATAAAGATAACAGTCAGCACATATTCTGCACCTGCACTCACGACAAAATAATTAAGAATTGCTCAGTAGCTGCTGAAATTGATTTAAAATGTGTTTTGTCAGTATTCATAAGTTTATCACACTTCTCCTAACACCAATGAATCATAAAACTGCATGGTAATTATGATATTTTACTTAATTTCTCTCTCTTTTTTTACTGCTGTGTCAATTAAATGAGTACTGTATTTCAAAGTCAGTTTCCCTTCTAGATCATCATCAGTTGCTGTTGGAGTCAGAGTCCGAGGTAGTTCACCCCCTAAAAAAGTCTGCTATTTTTGGATGCTGTAAAACTATGACCCCCAACTGGTTCCCTCCCCTGCCAGGTGGCCAGAAAAAAAACGAAATTCAGAAGCAGATTTAATTGTTGCGGGAAAACAATAAAGTCAACTCTGTTTTTTTTACCTGTCAAAATCCTATACAAAGGTATTGCAATTGCACAAGTGTCCAAAACGGTATACATTTGTATTGCAAGTGGACACTTGTCCAATTGCAACACAAAAGGTATTTGCATTGGACAGCAGCCATTGTTTATACATTTTGATGGCATCAATTCAAGGTATTGCCATTGTCAAAATTGGACACTTTGGTTTTTTTCGCAAACTCTCGTCAAGCTCCGAAAACCCCAAAACATGATTTTGAGCCTCCGAGGCCCAAATTTCCGCAAAAGTCAACTCTGTTGACGTTAAACAAGCGTGGCTGCAGTATAATTATCTGTACACGAGGAGAGACGATACCAGATCCCCTCCGGAGAAGATCCTGTTCAGTATGAGCACGGCACACCAATGGAAACGTCTTCATTTCTGTTATATGCAGTGGTTTTATTGAGTAATTGATAACAGAACCTAAACATACTAATAATTAGATACAAGGAAGATTCATGACAGTTCTAACCTGGTTTTAACAACAGATTGGACTTATTAAGTAAAGATATCAATCAGGTTCATATTAAGCCTCAACTGATCTCATCAAAGTAGTTTCCTATATGCACCACATCACTTATAAGTGATTCATATCTATAATGTTGGCACTTTGTGTCTACCACACTTCTGCATTTCTGATTAGATAAATAGCTATTTCTTTTCCTGGGAGGTGCAGTTTTTATCTCATCACCGTAACCGCGGTGGACAGTACACCCTCTCTGAAGCCGTTGTTGTGTCCTCTCGTTTCTCCAGTAACTGCACCTTCTCTCCCTTTGTATTTCAAAGCAGCCAGGTCTTGTTGTAATGAGAGTTTTCACCACAGTTGCTGTTTTCCCACCGGTCCACATTATCTGACAGCAGATCCCACTCAGGACTAGCTCCCCGTCTGGAAGCTGTCGGAGGAAACCAGACAACAAACCTGGAGGATAGAGCATGTGGCTGACAAATGTGCAACGAAAGGGAATTGTAATCCGACAACACTCCCACAAGCAGGCACTTCTGCCTCTTTGATGAAGCCCACAAATAAGCTCTTGCAATGGTCAACTCTACGTATCTCAATCAGGGAGCTCATTAGAAATGATTAAACATACTTTTCTTTTGCATGTCTACGTCTCTGAGGGTGTAAATGAGGAAAATAAACACACATGTAGAAACGTTGCCCTTCTGCCGATGTACATGTGAGAGTTAAACATTTACACGTTCGAGGAGCCTGGGAATCGTATAATTAATCCCTTATCTCATAATTTGGTGAATCACACTTCATGAAGGATAATCTTACAAATTCATTTCAAATTAATATAATTTTTTTATTTAGTTTATTTCCACAATGTCATTCAAACGGCTGCACAAAATGATTGTTAAAAGGCCTTGTGACAGTTTTCAAATGGACCATCAGGCCAGATAAGGAGCAGAGGAAGTTCACTGGAGATGAAAACACGCTGATAACACATGCATGCGCTCGTGTTTACCATCGTGTCCAGGCGACCGTGCAAAAACAGCTCCGTCACTGATTACTGGACGGGGGCTGATGACCGCTCAGCCAGTAATGCACCGAAGCAGCACTCCTGGGATTTGCAATCCAATAAAGTGACAGCTGCTTATTAAAGGGTGTTTTGTTGCAGCTCATGAGCAAAAACAGGAAAATAAAAAAAACAAAAAATGAAGGACTGAAACCCTTTATCGTCAGAGGTGGTGACACGTTCTTGCAAAACCTCTTTGCAAGTAGGAAAAAAACAATGTTTTGGTCATCACATATCGGTTTTTACCTTAATTACAGCAGTGCGTTGAAAACATACATATACAACTTATAAATATCAAATAAAAACAACAAAAATGAGGCTCCTGGGTTTTCTCAAATACTCCATCCATCAGTTGCTAGGAAACATCTTTGTGTCCACGCAGAGGCCAGTTTGATATCTGACTCAGGCAGCATGCCCAGGGTGGATTTACACCTCCTGCAAATCCACCTTGTCTGCAGGTCCAATTTGATGTTTTGGTGAGCAGCAGAAAACGAATAACTCAAGCAAAGAGTGAAGAGATCAAGGTGACAGTGTTCAGACCTGTACATGGATGTACAGTAGGTGCACACGGAGGTATTTCTCGTGTAAAGTATAATCACATCATTACCAGACGTTGTGTGGTTCTATAAATAGACAGGAAGGTTTCATACAGAAAAGCTGCCGCCGATGTGAAAGAACAGCAGAGGAGGTTTTTTGTTTTTGTCCCACCAGTTGGTGATTTGTTGTCAAAGTGTGAAAATCATTAAATTAAAAATGATTAAATATGATGCAAAATACTGCAGGGAATGTGAACTATAATAATAATATGCAATTCATTTTACACCCATTTGACTAATTATTTCACTGTACGCAACAATTTATTGTGATTTTTCATTCACAAGTTTCAAACATCTGTTCTAAAAATGCTTCATAGTCCTTTTAGTGAAGTCATCACGCTGCAGTTTAATGTCCCAAAGGAGCTGCTGAAGACTTCCCCTTCATAATTAGTAGCAGCACAATGCTGCTGAGCCGAGAGAGGAGCTGAAAGAGAGGTTGCTGCGATTTTATAAGATGAAAGAACCAGACAGTCACAGAAAATAAAGTTAGAAAGTCTGGAAAATTCATGTGAAGGTGTGTGAAACTCAGATTTAGGTGAGGTGTGTTTATCAAGGACCTGAACCTTTCAGATCACACTGAAAAGTGCAATTCATGAGGAACACAGAAATTTACCTGCAAATAACCAATTTTTTTGGATTTACTGATTATTTGTCAATTAGCAAATTAATTTGACAGAAACAGCAGTTTTCTTCTCTATTTTTGTTGTAATAAATTAGTTTATCAAACTAAATCAACACGATAATTAATTTTTTGTCATTGCTCTTTTCATGATATGAGTTAACTTTAGAAACAGGCACGATCTTCAGGTATCTACTATACTCAGTGTACCGGCAATTCAAAGAACTTGAAATCAAGTTTAGGAGAAGTTAAAAGGGCATTAAAACCCTTAAAGGAGCTTGAGGCAGGATTGAGGCAGGATTTATGAAAAAGAATCGTATACGTTTTAAGTTTTCTAATAATAATGTCAGATGAAGCGTTCCAAACCAAAAAGAATGATCCCTCTAGTTTATCTCTCCGTTGCCTTGAACAGGCTGTGTGCTGCAAAATGTGCTGCAATTCGGGCCCAAATTTCCCGCGCTGGGCTGCGGATGTGCCGGTTCTCCCGTGCCGGCTTCGCTGTTGGCTGCAGTACCCCCGACGGCCGTCGTGGTGAAGGGTGGCGCTAGAGAGTCTCATTTCTTAAAAGGAGCCTTCATGCTCCTTTAAGAGAAGAGGAATTTATAAAAATATATAAAGCATTAATTAATAGTCCAGTTGGAAGTTTTTTTCAATTTGGCCATATTTTTTTAACTGTCACATTGTTTTTGTTGCCACAGCTTTGCTCCGGGCTCTGAAATGTAAACCCTCATAAACGAATATGCTCAGATTCTACACATCGGGGGGTTTTCAAGGGCTCAAGATGAATTTTACTTTGAATTGTTTCCTTCCAAATATCATGGTTTCAGTCTCATATTTATTTAACGGAACCAAGTTTAGTGACATCCAGTTGTTGAGTTTTACGGCTCATGAAAGTATGCCACTGGACTAAAGTCATTCAGTGATAACTTTTTATTGATTTGAGTGTGTTTAAGAATATGAAAAAGCAGGGACCCAAGAAATGAACCTTGTGGAACTCCATACCTTATAGAAATTCAAACTCAATCTTGAGTCAATACTATACTAATTACATATAGTGAACATAATGTGATGAGCTCTTCTCCAGAGATCCCAGCCAAATTCTTAGTTAGTCTGAAAGATGATCCTCCACCAAATATGACTCTAATATCCAATAACACCGGGGCTGTCAGGCTTCCAGAATCAAATGTCACGTGAAATCTTCATTCGATCAATATGAGTAGTTTGAAAAAGCAGCGCTCTATTTTTGATTCCCCAGCTTGGGGACCACCGTGGGGCCCTGCAGCTTCCATTTTCATCACCAACCTCATGCTGTCACTTTGCCCTTTAAAGCATCACAGCATCCATTTATGATCTGCTGCTGTGGGACTCAGCAGCCGCAGAGCTCACTTCAATGTGGCCCGGAGAGACTGTCTATCCCTTCATCTTCCCGCAGAACTTTTCCACAAATCTGAAGGGAGCAGGTCGATATCCCAGTCAATCTGACTTGTGGGGTGCTAAAATCATAAACACACATGAACACAACCATCGAGTTGAAGGTATAGATTTAAAATTTTCTTATTCACATACTGTAAAGTAATTTTTTTTTGGGGGGGGGTGGGGGGCAAATTTGTATTCAAGTACAAGAATATACTGCTTTCCCTTTCCAAAATATTTCACATTTGTTGTTAACTTTTGAAAATTAAAGACAAATCAATTCCCAAAAAAAGCTGTCCCATTGTCCTGTTATGAAGGATGACGTCAAATATATTTATTGAGACCATTAAAAAAGCAACAAAGTTAACCAAAGTGCTTCACAATCACATCAAAATATACTATTAAAAATGATTACAACTGTAAGCTATAATCTGAAGAGCTCTACAGCCGAAGCAGTGAAGCAGCCTCTCCAAAGGGTTAATAACAGTTTGTTTTAAACAGTTTTTTAAGCTGCTGGTTAGCTGACCACGTACTTTTGCTGGAGTGTGGATTTGAACAAGATCTGATAAATAAAAGGATGCAGATCCATTTTAATCTTTAGCAGTAAAATCTTAAAATCAATTCAGATTTGGAGAAGGAACTGCTGGAAGGATGCCAGCGCTGAAGTTGCATCACCAAGCTCTTTTTGTGAAAGTTAACATAAAAGCCTCTAAAGAAAAGACTGACTCAACGTATATAGTGCATTAATCTGAGATGTGATCAAATCTTGAATAATTATGGTCTTTGAAGGTAAGAAAATACTTCACTTTAGCAATTACTCCAAGATAAGTAGTTTAATTTGACAAATGCACTAGTCTACTTATCCAACTTAAAAGAGCTGTCAAAAAAAATCACCAGGAAATTTGACAAGACATCAATTGTGGAGCTAAAGGGCCAAGAGTGCCATTAGAATTACTAAGCAGATCAGACTTGCTAATATAAATCACCTCAGCTTTGCTTCCATTAAGATTGTAAAAGCTTATTCAGATTGGAAGGCGCCTTGAGGAGTAAGTGGGTTTAATAAAGGTTGAAGTGGATCTCTGCTCTCCTTAAAGTGAACATGGGAGGCGTTTTCATGCATTTAGACCTATCTGAAGTGCTGCAACCAGGCATGGGCCGGCATGAGAATCTGATGGCATGATAAGGTCCTTCCTTCTTCAAACTGTGTCCATCTGGGTATTTTTAGTGACCGAAAAATGATCTTACTGACAACTTAGGTTTTTCTTTGTGGATGGGTGGAACATTGCTGATGATTCCGCTCAGTTAGCTGACATGAAAGTGAACATATGCTTGCAAGGAGCTCCACTTCTTCTGATTCTGACTTGAACATGTATGACTGGATTGCTGGATTTGTCGTTGTTTAAAAAGGAAGTAATAGGACTGGCAATGAGAGATGTGTATGTTCAAGGGGCATCCTCACTGACAGCTTGTAGCTATTTAACCAATTAGGAGACACTTAAAAAACACTTCCATCTAATCTGAAAGTACTTAAAACAACGTCATGTCATTCAAGGAAGTAAAGTTTTCAAACTGGAGGTATGATAAGTTCAAATTGACTGTACATGTACCCTAGATGACACAGGTGGCCACCTGATATCAATTTAATGGAATTATAATAAATCTGGATATCTTCAGTGAAACAATAAAACATAATATTATCTTTCCCCCCAAATGAACCCCTAAAAGGTAATATATATAGTGAAAACAACAATGGGCCCACAATCGACCCTTGAGGCACCCCGCAAGTGAGAGGGGCTGCAGAAGGTCATTCCCACTTGTACCAATGAATTATTTGACGGTGTACTATATCAAAGGCTGCAAAAAGATAAAAAATATCTAAAATAGCAGGGTTTCCTGAGTCAATACTTAAAAAGAGGTCATTACAAAACATACTCTGAATAGCTGTTTCTGTGCTTTAATGTGATTTAAAACTGGTTTGATGAAAGCAGTGACAAAAAGAGCAGTAGCCAGTCAACTACGCCACAGTACCTTTGCTGTGCTGCTTCACATTCCTTTCAGGCATCAGAGAAAAATGAAAGATTACGCTCTGAGAAGAACTAATTACTGCATATTGCAAGAAGATTCTGCTTCATTCGTCTCCTCCCTCGAGAACGAGGCTTCCACTGGCTTAAGGGGAAGTTGCAGAGAACAGTCATGTTATGTACAGTAATTGTTCTTTAGCCTTCAAAGGTCTAATGCTCGTCCTTAAGAAAAAAACTGTCAATGTGTTTTCTGCGATATTTCATTCGGGCGAACATTCACTTGTAATTTGCAAGTAAAGTGGATCGTGACATTTACAGAAAGTTCAGACTACAAAGGAAGACAAAGACACGCTTCTGTTTTCTTTCAGACAAATGTCATTGAGCATGGTATTGACAGTTTTCACTGAACATCACTATGTTCTTCACTTCATCTTACTGTCTGTAACAAGATAAACGTTTTCAAATGCAGGGATTTGTCATTTACTTGATTAGTCTACTACTACTACTAGTAGTGACACCTAGTGAACCAGGGGGTTTTGTTTGTTTGTTTTAACAAAAGATTTCAACTCCTTTTTCTTGTTGATTTCCTGAATCTCTTGTCTTTTCATGACATAAAGATGAAATATTTAATTTTGGACTATCAGACAGAACAAGCCATCTAGACACCTTTGTGCTGGAGGATGCTGTACACTTTTGTCCTCTGCAGTTTTTCTGCCGTCTGGTATTTTATAAATAAATCAATAAATCAAGAAGATAACTTTATTCAAAATTCTATCCATCCATCAATTAGCTACTGTAAACGTACTTTATCCTTGGTAAATGTTTGATTTTCTGTATCCACATTGATTGTAGTCAGAGGACATTTCACTGACTCGCTGTAATGGGCTGTTTCCACTACTTTGTGGCTGAACATTTAATCAGGAAAACTAGACTGACTGCAGTCTCCAAGTTTGTATGTGGACAATCACTCGCCTTGTACTTCTGTTCATTTGGAGAAGTTATAGACGATTTAAAACTCTCTGGCAGTCTCAGATCAGACCTGCTCTCTCTCTCTCTCCATGAAAATACGTTTTGGTGGAGTCTACAGCTACAGGCGCTCAGAGAAGCAGAGCAACACAAAATCAATCCAAGGAAAATAATTCAGGAATCATGCCCTTATTCAGTTATTTTCTTTAGAAATTGCAGCCATGACTGGATCTATGGATAAATCAGACTCCACTCAAACAAAAATGTAAGAATCTGTAGTTAATTCGAAAAACATTTCTATTTTTTACTTTGATGGGGTGCATTTTAATAACCGATATGCCTAAAAACACCTTGTAACAAATGACTGAAATGAGGGGATGTACGTAGTCACTATGGAAACAGAAACTTTGAGTTGCCAGACTGAAAATTGAGTCCCATTACTGGATTGGCATGCGCCTCGGTAGACGCGGTAGACTCAAGCTATTTTTGGCTTCGGCAGCACATCAGATCAAATGCACAGACTCTGGAGTCTTCATCACGTTCGTTTCATGTAAATGAAACAAACGGGAGGAAACCAAGCAACACGGCGTGAATAGCAATAAAGCAGTCTCCAGGCTTTTTATAGAAACAGACATTTTGATTTCAAGCCGAGCGTACAGTTATCAGGATGAACATGAGGAGGATGAGGACCTTCACAGTTTGACAGTCTAGTGGGGGGGGTTTGCATGTTTTCGATGATGCTGCTGCTACACGTTGGACAGATACCAACATCCTTCACTGATCTGTCAATGTCCTGGACAGATATGTGTTCTTGTTAGCTACCAGAGCAGCGCTGTTCCTTGTTGCGTCACAGATGTCCGCTACTCAGGCCTCGGTGACAGCTGTTGCCAGATGTGCTCTTTATACCCTATAAAGCCAAACACATCATGTTTTGACACATGTTTTTCTGAGAACTCTGCACTTCCACACAGAATCCAAGTGTTCCAGAAAACAGTAGTATACAGGTGAAACAATTCATAAATACATATGTTTGTGGCTACTAATCCGCCATAAAGACCCAGTGTATAAGATATGATAATTAAAATAATGTACATAAATATTTTTTGAAAATGGATTTTGTTTGAAGGTCCTATAAACACTTTAATTTCCTGTATGTTACTTCTAATGTTAGACTCTGCATGGCTGCTTTTGAGTATGTACATCAAGGAAACAGATTATCAGGTTCCTGCAGCAGATAATCACTATCCCACTTTGCAAACATGATACATTTCATCTCGTTTCAATCAATCAATCACTCAATCAGTCAATCTTTATTCATATAGCACTTTTCTTGGAACTACTTGTGCAACACAAAGTGCTTTACAGTATTTAAACAGAAGCAGCAGAAATTGAAAAAAATGATGAAAAAAACCTCCTTACTTCCACCATTAAAACACATCCACATGAGCACAATCACACAGACAGATACACACGTTATAAACACACTGACCCACACACACCCACACCATCATTTGAATAAGATCGGAGCAGAAATGTTCAGTTGTGTTGCTATAATTTGAGCAGGAACGATAACTCCTTTAGCTGTTGAGATGAATGTCAGTGTATCCTGAACTCAACCTTCTTGACCTGTTCTTGATTTACACTGACATGACCATGAAGGCTCCACGGACAGCAAAACAGATAAATATCCTGAAACCACATTTCAGTCAGTTAAACACCCCTTTTTCTGCTCTGTTCATGATAAAACGTTGCAGGAGGTGGAGTCTGTGACTTGACTCCACCCCTCTCCTTTTCAGGATCTGCACCTTGTGAAATCGGTGCCAACCGGCTTCCAAACTACAGCAGATGCAGCTTCATGTGAAGTTGAGAGGAGATTAATTTTAGGAAGGTGGATGATTTAATCTGTGATGTCACAGAAACATGCAACACTCAATGACTCACTGAAGGGTTTATTTATCAGGTATATATATATATATATATATATATATATATATATATATTAGGGCTGTCAAACGATTACCGGGGATTTTTTTAATCGCGATTAATCGCGCATGTTGTCCATAGTTAACTCACGATTAAATGCATATTAGTCGCACATTTATTCACACATTTTTTGCTGTTCTAAATTAAGTTTTTCAAAAAAGTTCACGCAGTAGTCCACCATACCTTTCCTCAAGCTACGGTTGCTGTCGACTGCCAGAAATTATATAAAGTGCGTTTTGTTTTTTTTTATCCTGCGCGTTAATCGTGCGTAAAAAAACTTGTCAGCGTTAAGAGGACGTTAAGTTAAAACGTTATTAACGCATTAACTTTGACAGCCCTAATATATATCTCATATATATATATATATATATATATATATATATATATATATATATATATATATATACATACACCGGGTGATGTTCAGGCAGAGTTTTCATTTGGCAGACAATTCAGACACCCAAAGATACGCTCTGAACCACAGACATGGCTCCCTGTCATGATCGCAGGCTTTTCAGCTGGACAGATGAAACTTTAGGAGACGCCTACTGTAAGTCTAAGCAAACTTTATCTCAGGCTACAAATTCTGTGGGAAATGGTTTTCAGTTGTGGTTTGATGCCTGTTCCCTCGGCTGCTGAGGTTGGCCGGCTCGGAGATTCCAGACAATCCCTCGTCACCTAGCAACAGCGGGACCGGGCTTCCCGTTGCCTTTTTGAAGTCACCTAAAAATAGATGAATCAATGAGATTGAGAAGCAATCTGCATGCCGTTTGATTTTTAACTCCACCATTACTGACAAACCAGATCGGTTACAAACAGTTACGAACCACTTTCAAACTCAAGCCAATAATATCTCATGCCACCGTCAGATTTTCACAACCCCCCCACTCCCCAAGTTACAACTGCAGCTAATGGCACATCAGTTTAGTACTTAGCTCTTTGCATTGGCCACTCATTTATTTCATAATCTAATTTCAAACCTCCTGATTACTTTCAGAGCCCTCAGGGGACAGAACACTTCCTGTATCACAGGCCGTCCTTCTGCCTTCTGCCGTCCTCACAGACGTGGCTGCAACTCACTCCTGCTGCCACAGGTTGAACTGAACGGTGACTAGGGATGGGCGGTAGGGACTAAAAAATTTATCACGATAATTTCTGGCATTTATCCCGATAACGATAAAAATGACGATAAAAAAAATACCAATTCAACTCCATCTTTGTAACTATAAATCTATCACCACATTCAGTTGATCAGTCATCAACAGGGATCTTTCTTTCTTTCTTTCTTTCTTTCTTTCTTTCTTTCTTTCTTTCTTTCTTTCTTTCTTTCTTTCTTTCTTTCTTTCTTTCTGCCTCATTTCTTTCTTTCTTTCTTTCATTCTTTTTTTCAGACTCATTTCATTCTTTCTTTCTTTTTTTCAGACTCATTTCTTTCTTTCTTTCTTTTTTTCAGACTCATTTCTTTCTTTCTTTCTTTTTTTCAGACTCATTTCTTTCTTTCTTTCTTTTTTTCAGACTCATTTCTTTCTTTCTTTCTTTTTTTCAGACTCATTTCTTTCTTTCTTTCTTTTTTTCAGACTCATTTCTTTCTTTCTTTCTTTTTTTCAGACTCATTTCTTTCTTTCTTTCTTTTTTTCACTCATTTCTTTCTTTCTTTCTTTTTTTCACTCATTTCTTTCTTTCTTTCTTTTTTTCAGACTCATTTCTTTCTTTCTTTCTTTTTTTCAGACTCATTTCTTTCTTTCTTTCTTTTTTTCAGACTCATTTCTTTCTTTCTTTCTTTTTTTCAGACTCATTTCTTCCTTCCTTCCTTCCTTCCTTCCTTCCTTCCTTCCTTCCTTCCTTCCTTCCTTCCTTCCTTCCTTCCTTCCTTCCTTCCTTCCTTCCTTCCTTCCTTCCTTCCTTCCTTCCTTCCTTCCTTCCTTCCTTCCTTCCTTCCTTCCTTCCTTCCTTCCTTCCTTCCTTCCTTCCTTCCTTCCTTCCTTCCTTCCTTCCTTCCTTCCTTCCTTCCTTCCTTCCTTCCTTCCTTCCTTCCTTCCTTCCTCCTCCCTCCCTCCCTCCCTCCCTCCCTCCCTCCCTCCCTCCCTCCATCCCTCCCTCCCTCCCTCCCTCCCTCCCTCCCTCCCTCCCTTCCTTCCTTCCCGTACGTGGATTTAACACAGAACCATAAATCAGCTTCACACAAAAACGTCATCAACGGGAATTTATCGTTTTTACTGCGAGATGACAAATTCTTATCGTGGGGAATTTTTTTGACGGTTTATCGTGAACGGTAAAATATCGCCCATCCCTAACGGTGACTGAGCTTTAAAATTCCTGCCGTGGGCTCGTGGAGGCTGCAGGATGCGACATCTCCTTCCCCTTTTTTCTAAATAACCTAACATGCAAACCTTTTCCTACGCAAGCCAATGCTTCTCTGGTTGTCGCGTGTTGTCCGTGGACGTCAAATCAAGGAAACCAGTAAACACTGGTTGCCGATTCTGCTGTTCAAGCACAAGTAATAATATGGACGAGCTGTTTGGAAAGATGAACATCAACCTGTCTGACTCGTCCCACCTGTACTCAAACTTCATCTTTGTTTGAGCGGCTGCAGGCTGCTTTCAAGGCTACATGATCCAGTCTTTCAAGTCCACAGTGATTTCCAATATCCAGCAGCGCATACTGTTAGTCTGCAGATGAAGTCTCCTAAATTTCCTTCGGGACTAATAAAGTATCCATCCATCCATCCATCCATCCATCCATCCATCCATCTCTCTGGGACTAATAAACTAACTAACTAACTAACTAACTAACTAACTATCTATCTTATGGATAAGATGAGCAGCTGAATAAGTGTCTGACTGTAACGGCACCACCTCTCCTCTCTCCCTGAGATCTGCACCCCGGACCTGGTGGTGTTCCTGGCCTGCACCAACCACCGTTTGAAGGAGAGGTTGCAGAAACGGGCGGAGCAGCAGGGGCGACCTGACGACAACCCCAAGGCCATCGACCGGCGCCTGACCAACTTCAAACAGAACACCATTCCTCTGGTCAAGTACTTCCAGGAGCGGGGCCTCATTATCACGGTGAGGCTGCTGGGAAATACGTGTTTACACTACGCACCAGTGGAAGAATGCTTTTCCTGGGTTTTTACTCGGATCTATGAGCAGAACTTTACACCCCACATAATGAGGATGTAGAGTTGTAAAAGGTTTCAAGGCTTTCATCCCGGGACAGAACGTTCCTGGTCTGTCAGGGGTTCGCACGAATCCCTGCGGTGTGTTACGTGATGGTTCCCACCTGAGGTACAGCTGGGAACCATTTTAATGAGCCCGATTATCACCGAGGAAACAGCACCGGTGCTTTTTTTAAAGCTGTTTCAAAAGCAAACTTACTACATTGGTGTCAGAGGTGGAGGTGTTGATCAACGACAGCAGTGTTTATGTAGTTTTTCTTGCTCATATGAACATATATACATATATACACACACACATTATATATATGTCTATATATATATATATATATATATATATATATATACACACTAGCAATTTTCTA
The DNA here is from genome assembly GCF_033807715.1 of Cololabis saira. NCBI lineage: Eukaryota > Metazoa > Chordata > Actinopteri > Beloniformes > Belonidae > Cololabis > Cololabis saira. Next base: position 19,475,254 of record NC_084596.1, read on the forward strand.
GATGACATCTCATCCGTCGATATTTGAGCAAAACATCAACAAAACTCCTCCATCCAGCGCTCCCCGAGGAAGCCTCGCCCCGTCATGAGCAGAGCTCCTCCTCCTGTTGGTGGTGTCAGAGCTGTGTATAACCAGGCGCGCAGGAAGACGTTTTTGCCAGGGGGTGCGGGGTGCGGGGGTTCTCCCTTAAGAAATCACTTGCCCCTCCCCTGCATGAAGAACAGCTGACAGTGCGAAAACATAGCGAACCAACCATCTACAGTAAAATAAGGAACATGACTATAATTATTATCATAGTCACATAGGCGGCGGGTGACTGAATATTTGGTGAAGCTATATGCGGGCGCGCAAAAATTTCAAGGTTTTTTTTTCACCCAAAACAGTTGCGTAACAATGATTTGAACATAATTTGACCAATATTACCGGCAGTGCAGTCTCCTCCTCCTCCCGGGTCATCGCTGCTCATATGGCCGGCTAAACCATCAGGTGAGCCGGTGACGGGGTGGCTGCAGGTGCAGTCGCTCTCCTCCGACTCACTGTCACTGGTAGCACAGATGTTGGCAGCAGCTTCGGCAATGTTTTGTGTCTGTTTCTCTTTTGGTTTAAAAAATGAACGTATATCCATCTTGGTCTTGACTTGGAGCTTTGTGTTGTGTTTTGAAAGGAGTGCTGCTGGCTGTGCATTTGTAATTGGTGGGCAAAAATGCGGATGTTTACAACAACATAATGCATTGCAGTTTCACCTGAGCGATCCGCACTATGGGTCCGCAGACCAGGGGGGTGTGACTGGCTACTTTTCTTTTTTAATTGAAATTACCCCTATATTCAGCCTTCATCTCAAATGTGGCTTACAATGTTGTGGAACAGAAACAGCAACCAAAAACATTTATATATTTAGAATCTTTTATTGTCATTACAATTTTTCAGGGGGGGCTGCAGCCCCTGCCGCACCCCCACTTCCGGCGCCTATGTGTATAACGACCGGTTTTGTTTGTCTTTTTATCAATCAATAATTAAGCTTTAGTCGTACAGCGCTTTTCATACACCTTATACAACACAAAGTGCTTTACGTAATTAAAATGAAAGCACATAAATAATTAAGAAGACTGTTGTGTTGTTTGCAGGAGGAAGAAGCGTGGATGGTGGTTTTATTCTTTATTTGTCATTGTTCATATTTCATAACAACGAAATTACAGGTGCTTCATCGCAGGTGTTGGTCCTAATATAAGTGTAAGATAAGTGGAGAAAAAAAATATGTATAAAGTGCAAGATAAGTTTAAAAAAATAAAAGGTATATAAAGCCCAGAAGGTTTCTGTGTAATGGTGGTCAGATCCGTATTTAGGAAGGTGATGGTTTTGGGAAAGAAACTGTTTTTGAGTCTGTTTGTCCTGGTTCTGGTGCAGCTGTGTTTTTATCCGTTCGTCTTAATGACACCTTGTATACAGTACAGTAAGCATCCAGACCTGGTTAAAAGGATGTATTTGACACCGTCGTGACCAGCACACATGTGCTTTCAGCCAAGAAAAGATGCTAAATTAAATCCTCATAATGAGCTGCTAAAAAGGGAGCTTTGAACCTCGGCAGAGCTGCGATGTCTCTTTCAGGTCTCGCTGTCAGCTCTTTGCTCACCAGCTGCCAATCTTAGACATTAGAGATTAGAGGAGAATCGGGAGAATGACAGGAACAACAGGAAATTTGAAATCCTTATACCGTATTTTCCGGTCTATAAGTCGCGTTTTTTTTCCATAGTTTGGCCAGGGGTGCGACTTATACTCTGGAGCGGCTTATGTATGAAATTATTAACACATTAATACAGGTTTGTTACTTTCACACTAAACCGCAAGAGGGCGAACTGCAACTGATGAGTCTGACGTAAGCGATGTAGAAGAGGAAGCGCCGCATCTTCTACCTCCGGAGTTAGCGGAGTTGTTTAAAAGTGACACCGAGGATGAAGATTTCATTGGATTTTAGTTATTTGCAGTGACACGGATGGTTTGGTAAACTTCTTAGCATGTTATTTATGCTCTAGTTATATGAATAACGCTTAATATGTTATGTTAACATACCAGGCACGTTCTCAGTTGTGTCATGTAACGTAAGCATACCGTACAATTATTCAGCTTGTTGTTAAAGCAGCACTATGTAACTTTTCCACCTTTATATAATATTTCCAGAGTCATTGTGATGGTACATCAATTTACAACAGGTTTAATGACACCTCTGTCATGGTCTGAGGGGTCTGTATCGCCTTCACTGGCACTATGTAACTTCGAGGTGCATGGTAGAAACCCGTCCACACTAAAAAACTACACATTTTTACGGCATACGTCACTTCCCCCTCCTTCCCGATTCGTAGTCGAGACGAAAGCTGGGCGGGGCGTGGATCGCAGAGCACCGCAGAAGCTGGTATCATGGCCGAAGCAGCGAAAAAAACGAAGAAAATAACAGTTTTATCGGAGGAGGCGATACCACACTACGGCTTTTGTCCAAAGGAGCCGCCAAACTCAACAAAAGCTGAAAGTTACATTGTGCTGCTTTAAAGGAGCTGTATGTAAGAGCAATAATAAAACGAATCATAAAATGACCCCGATATGTCAACAGACATTTAAAAATCATGTTCATTTCAAATACTTATGTCACTGACAACAGCACTCAAGCCAGGATATTTCAGTTTAAAAAGAGGAGTTGCAGCCCTCAACTGATGTTTATGTTGTCATTTTTTGTTTTGGCCTGAAGCTCCACCCTCCACCTATCTCCCAATCACCAAGTCAGTATTGTTTCTGAAGCTCCACCCTCCACCTATCTCCCAATCACCAAGTCAGTATTGTTTCTGAAGCTCCACCCTCCACCTATCTCCCAATCACCAAGTCAGTATTGTTTCGGCATCCGGGTTGCCAGCTCGGCTCTAATTATCGCAGCCATGGCAGCCTACGTTCCTGCTGCATTCTGCAGCCTACCTGGCAACCTCTGGTCGGGGGGAGGAGGGGGAGGATACACGCCGCTCAACACTATTTTGAAAGTGACTGCAGTACCAGTTTTGGACATTTCTTACAGACGGCTCCTTTAAAGGAGCTTGAGGCCGGATTGTGGCAGGATTTATGAAAAAAATTCGTATACGTTTTAAGTTTTCTAGTAATAATGTCAGATGAAGCGTTCCAAACCCAAAAGAATGAGCCCTCTAGTATATCTCTCCTTTTCCTTGAACAGGCTGTGTGCTGCAAAATGTGCTGCAATTCAGTCCCGAATTTCCCGCGCTGGGCTGCGGATGTGACGTCACATGACGCTGCATGTGCGTTCTCCCCGTTCTCCCGTACCGGCTTCACTGTTGGCTGCAGTACCCCCAACGGCCGTCGTGGTGAAAGGTGGCGCTAGAGAGTCTCATTTCTTAAAAGCAGCCGCAAGCTCCTTTAAGATAAGATAAGATGAGATAATCCTTTATTTTCTCCCTCATTGGGGAAACTTATTTTGTTGGCAGCAGTACACTTAGCACACACATGAGGGGGGGGGGGGGGTAAAAGAGACCTTAAAAGTCAAAAATAAAAAATATATATAATTACAAAATATGTGCAGTATATATAGTAGATTGAAAGAAAAGAAACAGTGCAAAAAAAGCAGGTAGAGTGTGTGTGAGGTAGACAGGCAGATATTGCACATCTTGTAATGTTATTGCACAAGTTATTGTCCGTTGGCTACTGAGAGCACAGAGAGTCTGATGGCAGCGGGGAGGAAGGACCTGCGATGCCTCTCAGTGAAGCCGGTCACTGATGGAGCTCTCCAGGGCTCTGATCGTCTCATGAAGGGGGTGGGAGTAGGAATGGGCGATATTTTACCGTTCACGATAAACCGTCAAAAAAATTCCTCACAATAAGAATTTGTCATTTCACGGTAAAAACGATAAATTCCCGTTGATGACGTTTTTGTGTAAAGCTGATTTTTGGAAGGAAGGAAGGAAGGAAGGAAGGAAGGAAGGAAGGAAGGAAGGAAGGAAGGAAGGAAGGAAGGAAGGAAGGAAGGAAGGAAGGAAGGAAGGAAGGAAACAAACAAACAAGGAAAGAAGGAAGGAAGGGACAAAAGAGGAAGGGAAGAAGGAAGGAGAGAGCAGGAGGAAAGAAGGAAGGAAGGGAAAAAAGAAGGAAGGAAGGAAGGAAGGAAGGAAGGAAGGAAGGAAGGAAGGAAGGAAGGAAGGAAGGAAGGAAGGAAAGAAAGGGGAGAAGGAAGGGAGAAAACAAGGAAAGGAGGAAGGATGGGAGAAAAGAGGAAGGGAAGAAGAGAGCAGAAAGAAAGAAAGAAAGAAAGAAAGAAAGAAAGAAAGAAAGAAAGAAAGAAAGAAAGAAAGAAAGAAAGAAAGAAAGAAAGAAAGAAAGAAAGAAAGAAAGAAAGAAAGAAAGAAAGAAAGAAAGAAAGAAAGAAAGAAAGAAAGAAAGAAAGAAAGAAAGAAAGAAGGATAAATTCCCATTGATGACGTTTTTGTGTAACAAACATGGCGGATCTGAGAGCAAGATAGATTTATAGTTAAAGGTGGAGTTGAATTGGTATTTTTTTTATCGTCATTTTTATCGTTATCGGGATAAATGCCAGAAATTATCGTGATACATTTTTTAGTCCATACCGCCCATCCCTGTGGGAGACATTGTCCATGATGGAGGACAGCTTAGTCACCATCCTCCTCTCCCCCACCACCTCCACCCGGTCCAGACTGCAGCCCAGGACAGAGCCGGCTTTCCTCACCAGCTTGTCCAGTCTCTTCCTCTCTGCTGCTGTGATGCTGCTGCTCCAGCAGACCACACCATGAAAGATGGCCGACGTTTCCACAGAGTCGTAGAAGGTCCTCAGGAGGCCGTCCCTCCCTCCAAAGGACCTCCAGAAGGTGGAGTCGGCTTTGGCCTTTCTTGTAAAGTGCCTGAGTATTTACAGTCCAGTCCAGTTTATTGTTCAGTTGAACACCCAGGTACTTGTAAGAGTCCACAATCTCTATGTCCGTTCCCTGGATGTTCACAGGCGAGGGGATGACTTTGCGCCGGCGGAAGTCCGCTACCAGCTCCTTCGTTTTCCCCGCATTTATCTGGAGGCGGTTCCGCTGGCACCAGTCCACAAATCTGTGGTTCAGTTCTCGGTACTCCGTCTCGTCTCCATTGTTAATGAGACCGACGATGGCGGAGTCGTCCGAGAGTTGCCTCTATTCTATTTTTATTTTAAATTTCAAGATGACATGTCTGTTCTTGGTGTTGGATTTTATAAAATAAATTTCCCCCAAAAATGCGACTTATACTCCAGTGCGACTTATATATGTTTTTTCCTTCTTTATTATGCATTCTATGGCTGGTGTGACTTGTACTCCGGATAGACTTATAGTCCGGAAAATACGGTAATTTTTAAAGCCGTGTGTGGTTTTCAGGGTTTTTTATCATCCTGTCAGAGCAAAGTGGCGTGGCTTAAATGCTCACTCGCCGTCGGCTGCATTTCCGTAACATAAGCAAAGATGTAAATGATCATTATGTCCATGCTTTAATGCCCACATGAGCAGCAGCTGGGATGTGGAGGCGGAGGTTTCTTAACTGTGTCCATTTAGTTTCTGAAGTCTCCGTTGTTTTATTGAGGACTTCTGGGATGTCTGTCTGACTGTTCTGGTGAAGAGGAGCCTCCACATACCCTCCATGTGTGCGAGCTTTGAGAGCTAATAGGAGACGCTGGCTTGTGTGCAGCATCCCACACTTTTGGTGGACGGCTTATTGATCAGTCTGAGTCTTAGCGCGGCCTCATCTATCTCAGAGCCGGGGGAATACTGAGTAAGTCCTCAGACTCTAAAATATGAGGAGAAGATTATGTTTGCATGGTTATACAACCTCACACCAGAAAAAGAGTCGGGTCCAGTTACACAGTATGATCAGTGTGAATGCGGACATGTCATCATCTTTGCCAGGGGCTTCCTGTAAAGAGACCTCTGTAATGATATGAGGACTGTTTTTTGGATTTTTTAATGACTACCTGGTTGGTATTTTTGCATTCACTCTGGATCCGTAAACCAAATATTGATTCATCTGACCACAGTTTGCATTTCCACGGCGTGATGGTCCATTCAAGATACCTCCAAGCCCAGAAATGTCAACACCACTTCTGGAAAAGCTTAACATAAGTGGCATTTGTGAATGTAACTTTGCATTGGTGTGTTTGACAAATGTCTCCCAAAGTAATCCCTCGTGCTGTCGAGTGGGTTAGATCTCTTACTTAGCCCGCATTTCCCTCCCTCTCTTTTTTCCTAAAGTAGGGATATTATCGCTTTAAAGTTCTTGAATCAAACCTTACCCACTTATCTCCAGGAAATCTCATTCGAACAATTCATAAATCAGCCTTTTTTTAAATCTTTTTGTGGTTGAAGCTGAAAGACTTAACACGTTTGGTGTTACGGTTTTGTTCCCTTTTCAAAACTATTTTTCTAATCTCCTTCCTACCATCATGTTTCCCTGGTTTTGCCTCTCTCCTCATCTCTCTTTTTTCATGTGTGGAATCTAATTTTTTTGCTGTACATCCTGCAGTTTCCTCGAGTACCAGACTTCCAGCCCTTCGCACCCCCTTTGTGCCGGCTTGTACAACATTGTTACCTGTTAAAGAGGCGTTTTTGTGGTGAGAAATGCTGAGCAGGTTTCAACATTCATAAAAGCTAAAACAGCTTATTATGTGCAGTTTTTGTGAGAAACCCATCACATACAGAGCGTTCTGTATGCCTTGGAAACTGCAGTTAGTTAAATAATGTACTTATTTATTTGTTGATTTGATTTGGTGACCTACCCCTGCGTTTTGCAATAAATGAGCTGGGAGAGGTTCCAGCAGACCCCTGTGAGCCTGTAAAGAAGCAGGGATGGATGGATGGATGGATGGATGGATGGATGGATGCAGGTAATTTACATGAGCATTTGCAACAGCAAAGCCCACTCACCAGCCTCCGGTTGGGGTTGTTTACACTCATATTCCATTACGTTACCACGGCAACCAGGTTCATTGCAAAAATGGTGGATGGATGGATGAATGAATGATTCTGTGATTTGGTTGACTTTTCGCTGTTTGCCATTTTTTAATAACTAAAGCCTTTCTAGACAACTATTAACATAACATTTAAGCACAACTTCCTTCTTTGCTCAGTAAATGAGTTGCGTGTAGCGGTGGTGCAGGAGGAAGTGGAGGAAGTGGAGGAAATGAGCAGGGAAACGGAGGGCTCCGTACACAGCAACACAGTAAACCAAGAATCCACTGCCTGAAAAGCATTTCCTCAGATCTGGAGGTGCTCATCCCTACTGTTCTTTACAGAGCTGCAAACTGCTCCAGTGAGAGCTGTAGATTGTGGCACCAGTGGGACCAAAGAGCAGAGCAGCGGGAACACAGGCCAGAACGCAGCTCCTGAGGCTCCAGCCTGCAAACATGCACAAAAGAGAAAAAAGGGGGGCCGGCACAAGAAACTACAGGAACGATGGACAAAAATGATAGCTATGAGATATTTATAATAAATAAAAAATAGAGAGAGGCAGGGAAAAGGAGAGGAGAAGAAGGGTGAGAGGCACCGCCCAGCGGATCATGTCGGTGCCCCCTGCAGCATAGGCCTATAGCAGCATATCTACCGCAAAGCTATATTTGAGACTAACTATTATAGTCTTGTTCTATAGCTGCAACTATGACTACTGACTCTAACACACTAGAGTTTACACTACCTAGAGATTTACCAACACCAGCTAGAGGTTTACTAAACACTAACTATAGGCTTTACTAAACAGAAAGGTTTTTAGTTTAGTTTTAAATGTGGAGGTGGTGTCAGCCTCCTTAACCCAGATTGGAAGTTGGTTCCAAAGTAATGGTGCCTGATAGCAGAACGCCCGCCCTGCAAATCTACATTTAGATACTCCAGGAACTACGAGTAAACCTGCACCCTGGGAGCGGAGAGCTCTGCCAGGAACATAAGGCACTATCAAATCTTGTAAATACTGCGGAGCTAAGCCGTTTTGGGCTTTATATGCAAGTAATACAATTTTAAATTGGATTCTGAATTTTACAGGTAGCCAATGGAGCGACGCTAACACTGGAGAGACGTGGTCTCTCCTGCTGATTCCTGTCAGCACTCGTGCTGCTGCATTCTGGATCAGCTGGAGCCTATTCAGCAAATTACTTGGACATCCTGCTAACAACACATTACAGTAATCCAGTCTAGAAGATACAAACGCATGAACTAGTTTTTCTGCATCACTCTGCGAGAGGATTTTCCTAATTTTTGCAATATTACGGAGATTAAAAAACGCTATTTTACAAACCTGATTAACATATGGTTTAAACGACAAATCCTGATCGAAAACAACACCAAGGTTTCTCACAGTTGCACTGGAAGCCATCGCAACACCATCTAATCACTTCCTAAGATGCTCTGGACCAAGAATGATAACCTCTGTTTTATCTGAATTTAGAAGCAAGAAATTTCTAGACATCCAGTCCTTGATGTCCCTAAGACATGCCTGAAGTTTAACCAACGGTTCTGTCTCATCCGGCTTCATAGACAAGTAGAGCTGCGTATCATCAGCATAGCAATGAAAGTGTATGCCGTGATTCTGGATTATACTTCCCAACGGCTGCATGTATAAACTGAACAAGATTGGCCCTAGCACTGAACCCTGCGGAACACCATAACAGACCCTTGAGTGTTCTGAAGAAACTTCATGTACATGAACAAACTGGAACCTGTCAGATAGATATGATTTAAACCAACGTAGAGCTGTCCCTTTAATCCCAACAACATGCTCTAACCTGTGCAGTAAAATGCTGATCTACAGTGTCAAAAGCAGCACTGAGGTCTGGTAGAACCAATAAGGATGACTTGTGTTTGAAAGGTGTGGCCTCAAGACCCGTCATAACCAAATAAACAACCCAAGAAATACACCACCACACACTTCTAGTGGGGCGGTGGGTCGATCCATCATCCTTTTTGTATGAATCTTTTGTTTGTTTGTTTGTTTTTTGTTTCAAGAATATTCAGCTTTCTCTCCCCCAGCTTAAACTCGTAGCTTATTTTTTGTACTTTCATTTAATTTCCAAGATACATAATTAATGGGAATGGTGTCTCATGTCCCCGTCCTTTTTTCCCTTCCTCTTTCTTTCCCAGTGCCTTTCTCCCAATCCTTTCTCAGCTAATTGCACCAAGACATATGTTGTCGTTTTCTTCTCTTCTCTGGAATGTCGTTTCGTTGTGTCGGGACGCTGGCTCAAGGACAAATAAAGCTATTCCTATTTTCTGAAGCTCAAAAGTACATGTTTTTCCAAATCTCCACTAAAATAAATATAAATAAATACTAAATAATTGTTACACAGTATACTTTATAATTAGACTAAACAGAGCAGCAGTAATTCCTCTCTCACGCCAAAATAAACAAAGCTGGAGTCTCCAGATAAGAAACACTTGTATATGAGAATGTAAATGTTTACTTCTGCATAATGAATCGGGGTGTTGTTATAATGACAAGAGAGTGAAGACGGATGCCTCAGTGTCTCAGTTTTCCATCTCTTTAGACGCCTAAGCATGTTGCACTTCCAGAAAACATCCCGCTGGGCTCAAACCCTGAGTGATTAGAGGGTGATGATATCGCTCTGCAGGGCACTGCCGGCTCATGTAAACACCATGTGCTGTAAACCAACAGTTAACCAGTTGGTTTAGGAGCTTTGTTCTAAACTGTAGTTTGTGGATGGGATTGTTGGTTAAATAATAAAACTTCCACGTGCAGGGGAGCGTTGTGTTCTCTCTTTCTATCTGCTAATAAAGGAGGACTATGTAAAGTTGTTTCCGTCAACGAAAATTAACTAAATATCGTCGTCAAAGAACCTTTATCACCTGAGGAAAACGAGACACAACAAAAAATGCTGGTCATGTGATGATAACGATGATTAGATATATATTGCAATATCATAGACAAATAAAAACGAGACTAAAATGTAGATTACAAAATAGAAACTCTGCTAAAATGTGTCTTCATTTTTGTTGACCAAAACAAGACTAAATGTTCTACCAAAGATCCTTAATGTCCATGTTTTCAGTAGTTTCCTCTGGTTTAGTTCTGCTGCTGGTGACGTCACGTCCTCAATCCCAGTCGCTGCAGCGGGGAATCAGATCCAGAAGATGCAGCTGCAGGTTAGAGGCTGATGCCGTTAACACAGAGCTCTAGGTTCACGTCAATTAAAAACAAAGTTACATAGAGAAACGGGGGGATCTGCTCTGGGGCTCGAGAAGAAGAAGAGACCATCTTTGGATACACTTTCCTACATAGACGTGGAAAAGAAAACCCAATGTGTTGTTGAAAAGGAAAAGATGGGGAGAAATGCGGAAAAATAAACATGTTTTAAACTCAAATTAGAGTCTTCTGTATCTGGAATAAATGTATTCTTGAGTCTATAAGGTAACAATAATATAATTATAAGATAACCTTTTTGAATTGTAAAATGGGTTAGTTAAATACAATCTTTGACTAAAACTAGACTAAAATTGACAATTCTGACCAAAATAAGAATAAAATGCTCAAACTTTTAGTCGACTGAAACTTGACACGACGAGTATGAACATGACTAAAACTAATAAAAACTAAAATGATAACTTGACCATAAGAATAGACTAAAACTAAAATTGAAACAGGCTGACAAAAACAACAGTAGGTCTATGCAGCCGTTGCCTGGGTGACAAACATTTTGAGAGCTTATTGATGGTTTGTTCCTCCTGTGAATTGCTGTTGCCACATTCTTTCCGGCCGTCACAGTGAGTGTCAGACGGCCAGCGTCACTCCTGCTTCACTCCCAGCATGTCTCCAGCTCGTCAAATTGTCGGCTTGGCAATCAGAAAGGTTGGGAAAGAGGAGAAAGGAACAAAAACAAAAAATGCTTTCTGTCACTAACACATCTGTTGGAAGATTCGCTTTTCGGTCGAGCACCTATGCAGGCGGATTTTACTTGAAAGGTTGAAGCCATCTTTGCCGTGTTATGGACTGCTTCTCACAAATATCCCTTAAAATTCATGAAGTCAGTTCCTGATTAAATCCCTCATTTGTCCACTTCACCCATCCATCTATTTCCCTGTATCAACATCATCCTCGTCCACCTCAGAGCCTCACAAAAACAACAAGACGAGCAGCCGTTCACGCTGACTCCTACTGAGAATTTACAGCCACCAAATCAACCCGACACGCAGGAGCAGAAAGAAAATAAAAACCCTGCATGGAAACGGCCCAGCTGGGAATCAAACCTTTCATGAAAAGGAAAACATTAGTTCCCCTCAGCTTCCCATTGAGTTTCAGCTCATCACGGTGCTGTCTTGTTTGTCACTTTCTGCTCCGACTGTCTGGTTTCCCGCCGCAGCAGTGAGCCTCTTTCAGAGGAGTCTAGACGGAGTGAACAGACACTGTCAGAGACACACCGGTGAACAGCTGCAGTTCTCCACAAGTGGAGGAAAAAACAATGTCCAGTGTTTCACACGGAGTCAAATACTGAGCTCCAACCAGTTCATCTGTGTGCATGTACGGCAGGAACGAGGGATGTTTTGTACGGGTGATGTGGCTCGCAGTGAAAAACGCTTTAAGCTGAGAAAACGATTGAAAGCCCAAAGCAGCAAATACAGAGAACAAATCCCTCCATCACCACAGGTGAAGGAGGCAGCTATGCCCATGCATGACAATTTAACTTGCACATGGGATCCAACATTTAAAAGTAATTATTCAAAGATGTCTAAAGAAATGTAAGAAAGGTAACTGATTATAACAGAAAGTCGAATTATTGCCTTAATCCGACTGATAATGAAGTTTTAAAAGCCATGTATACACTTTAGCCGGGCTGTAGTCGAACCGAACTGAAGCTCTTGAGATCGAGCTGTTAGTGCCAGATAATGTGTCCTAATCCGAGTTATTCCTGCATGTATACCAACCCACGCTTAGACGAGCTACTGACTGCCCCGGGACCCTTCAGGAAGTGAGGAGCCGCGGGAGCGGGAATAACAACAGTCACAGCATCACAACAACACGGTAACAACAGTAGAAGAAGAGGGAGACTTTGCTGCATCTCACCTGCAGCATGATCAGATTAGTATGAACGACATTTACAGAGCTGCTGCATCGTTAGTGTCCATATTCTCTCATGTTGTTGTCCTCCTTCACGCTTGTTTACTAAATGCACGAACGCACCTTAATCAATAATCAATTGTCTTCTCGCGCATGTTTACTTGGATTTCTCTGAACCTCCAGTTTAATCCTTAGCTAGATTGTTGTTTATAGCTGGATTTAAATGTGCTGGTTATCAGTTATTTCCAATATTAAGTCCCTAATGGTCACTTCTGCTTCGTACTACAAAAACCGAGCAGCTTGGAAACATGTTGACGTAGACGATATTAAAGCAGAGCAAAAAGTACACGCCCAATTAAAAAAGAATGCATTTGTCCCTTTTTTCCATAAGTGATTATTTCCATCAGGAATAATGATAATAGCATAGAAAAGCTCAAGCTTCCTGTTGTTCTATAACTTAAATTCCTCCAAAAATGTAATTGCGGAGATCAGCACCGCCCCACCGCGACCCGAGTAATTGGATTTGAATGGGAGAAAATGAAAAATGATTATGAAAAAAATACAATAAGTACAGTAGGACAAATTGTGACCCGTGCTTATTCACGGCTCTTCTGATGCCGCTGCATCCTGACTCCGATCTGTAGCGTCTTTTTCTTCTAAAGCCTGAGGTGGAGGTGCGTTTTCCAGAGAAGAACATAGTTATGGGTAGTTGTTGCTCTTTTTTCTTTTGGGCAAAAAGATTCTTATAAACCAACATGCCACCATCGATTATATTTGAGAACTAGCCAATCAGAATGCAATGCACAATGCAAATCCGTGAGGCAGCGAGACGTGAAAGGTGAACCGTGTTATAGCGAGGGATTACTGTATTATGTTTTGTGTGTGGAGCTCTGGTGGCTCTTATTTTGAAAGTGTCTCGAGAGAGGGAGGGGGGGGACCAGTCGCAGTAAAGAGCTACAGGCCAGGATTTGAACCTGCGCCGCCTGGACGAGGACAATGGCCTCTGTATCTGGTTCACCCGCTCATCCCTCTGAGCTATCCTGGGTTTCTTTTTGGTGTGATTAAACATTTGAAATGGTGACAGAAAAACAAGCCTCCCGTCGCGCTGCTCTGCATCACCACCACGCTGTCGTCCGAGCACCAGCTGCTTTCTTCTCAACAATAACTCAGAAGCTGCTTCTTTAAGACTTCAGAGTCAAGCAATTGATAAGATCCATCGCTTGTGCTCTTCAGAAATCCTACAAGGTGAAGGTGTCGGTGAATTCCTGACTCATGAATGCTATATCATCTGGGGCTTAATTGCGTTTTGCCCGCCAGAGGCCTGCGGGGCATCAAAGCAATCAGTTCATTTGAAATGCCAGCTCCAATCTACGAGGACGAGGCTCCACGGTGAGTCACCATCCAGCATCGTCAGCACCGTCGAGCTGGCATGACGGACCTGTCAATACTCCCATCATGGAGCGTTATTACATCTCTGATGGTTCTGCGTATTAACGCTGGGGAGCTCCGCTCCTGCTCCCGGGACGCGCCGTTGCTCTTCACCTCTCCTGTCTTTGTCAGTCAGTCTTGTCAAAGCCGTTCATCGCAAACATTCATGCTTCGATGAATGAGGGGCTTTGATTTTCCACGCAGAACATATCAATTCATCACAACAAGCACGTACGGACAGCACACCTCCGCATTGCTGCCAACAACCGGAAATTGCGGAGAGGAGGAATGATTGTTTGCCGAGGCCCCGACGGACGCGCCCCGGCGTTGTAGGGAAGCAGACTGATCCAATTAAGTTTTCCCCGAGTGGGTTCAGCTCCAGCTACACATGCTGTTAGATAGCACACAGATATGAAGGAACGACAGACAGCTCGCTCCATCCCGCGTCTCCACGGGGAGCAGTAGCAAGTGTTGTTTCATAATGAAATCACACACTGGCCAGAATTTGAACATCTTTCCCAAACTGAAGACAAAGCAATAAAAACTTTGAAGTGAAACTCATCTTCTTGTGAAAACCTGCTGTGATGTACAGGAGGAGTCTTCTCAGATCAAATGCTGCACGTCCGTGACACAAATCTGTTCTAATGATCAAACGGACAGCAAGTAAAGCGAAAAAATGTAATATAAAATAAAAGCTGTAGGTTACAGAAAAACTCAGATTTATTGGTTTCCTTTAATCTGCTTTTTCTTCTTCTTCCTCTTCTTCTTCTGGGATCATAGAGGAAATGAAGAAGGAATTTCAGACATATTCAACATCACAGTACAGTAGCGAGCATCGGTTTTCTGCAGATCTTCACTGACGCGGTGGCTCATTAGGGCTCCTCTTACATCTTTATAAATATGACTTATTCAGCATGAGCGTTGCTGTATCTCCAAACTCATTTCCTGAACACGTATGCGCTCCACTTTTAGAAATAAACTGAGAATATCTGAGTTCTTGGAAACGTATCCTGCCTGCTCAGATGCAGCAACAAAGACAGCCTTTGACTAACTCTGCATCTGCAATTACTGTCCTAAAAAAAAAAATAAAAAAGGGAGATGCCAAGTTTTTTTTCAGAGCTTTTCCCCAGAAATGAGATAAATATTAATACACCACTATAATCCCTTGAATCCTATTTAGAGTAATTGGGGGACTGGAAGTCATCCCAGCTGTGATCGGGTGAAAGGCAGGTCACATTCTGAACTGGCCAAGACTCAAACTACCACACGTGGTCGAACTCACTCTAACGGATAATCCATGGTCACAAACACGGCCGTGTTTTCAGATTCAGGAAGATTCAGTTTACAAAACTGAAGGTTTGGCATGAAAAACAAACAGAAACTGAATTTCTGTCTATTTGATTGAAAACATTGAGAAAACCTATAACTTTTCAGGACATGTTCACTGCTGTTGCATCAAATCAGCCAAACATATACCCTCCAAACATAGATTTATCATCCATTATTAGTTTCTTAAGTCTTGGTTTCCTGGTAAGACTTCCTTATCCAAGGAGAGGTTTGTTTTAAACTTTTTGGTGTGGCATATCGCTTGTTTTTGTTCTAAGAAAAAAGGACACATCTAAATAAATGTGTTTCATTTATATTTTAATATTATTCACTATAGAAACATCTGTGGTTTCATGCGTCAAATTGCAGCTATATTTACTTAAAGACAAAGGTAAAGGTGTTACATGATATTGTGACCTCGAGGTCCAGTAGTCGTATTGAGACCCGCATCTTTTACTTGATTTTCTTCAGGGAGGCCACTCACAGGTTTGCAGATAATTCTGTGATTTTATGATTTTGTAAAATTATATTTTCATTTTATTTTGTCTAAATAAGGGTTCCTGACAAAGTCAAAACGCCTTGATGCAATAAAATAATTTAAATGATACTTTTAAAGGAGCATGAGGGAGGATTGAGGCAGGATTTATGAAAAAAAATGCGTATACGTTTTAAGTTTTCTAGTAATAATGTCAGATGAAGAGTTCCAAACCAAAACGAATGAGCCCTCTAGTGTATCTCTCCGTTTCCTTGAACAGGCTGTGTGCTGCAAAATGTGCTGCAATTCCGGACCGGAATTTCCTGCGCTGTCCTGCAGATGTGACGTCACATGACGCTGCATGCGCGTTCTCCCCGTTCTCCCGTGCCGGCTTCGCTGTTGGCTGCAGTAGCCCCGACTGCCGTCGTAGCGCTAATGAGTCTCATTTCTTATTCTTGCCTCAAGCTCCATTAAATAGTGATGCACCGAATGTTCGGTAACCGAAATTGTTCGGCCGAAAATAGCAAAAAAACACTTTCGGTGTTCGGTGAAATAAGTGGAGAAAAAAACGAACACTAAATAACGGCGTGTTAGATGACGCAATCAAACAGCGAACAGCGTGGACTGAGGAATGTGCAGTGTTAAATGCAGCAAACATGTCAGCATGTCAGATCATTGGATGTGGGGAAAAAGCAGAGGACACGAGAAATGATCCAGGCTGAGTTGGATTTGGGAAAGCCGCTTGGTGTTGTAGACGGTCACGGGACACAGCGCAGAGAAAAGGGCCCGTACTACCGATGCGGTGGAGAACCCTCACTGTCTGATATGACGAGATCCTCCAAGAAAATAACCCAGATTTTTACAATTATTGTACAAGGCTTCAAATTGCGGAGATCAGCCCCGCCGCACCGCAACCCGATTAATTGGATTTGAACGGGAGAAAATGAAAAAGGATTAAGAGAAAAAATACAAGTACAGTAAGACAAATTGTGACTGGCGGGTATTTCACTGCACATTTATTTGATTTATGCAATGGTGAAAAAATTGGCAAAATAAATGAAAAACTGGAAAGAACCATTGTTCGGTATTATTCGGTATTCGGCCAAGTGATTATTAGTTTTGGTTTTGGCCACAAATTTTAATTTTGGTGCATCACTACTTTAAAACATTTAAAATCTGCAAGCGGGTTGGTGATGACCCCCACACACAAGAAAAGTTAACACTTGGTCGATAACCGCTGAGATCTGAAATGACCATTTTTAGTTGATATTGATCTTGATGAAATGACCAAGACTGTTCTTGAAAAACTGGTGTACAGCTGTAAAACCTGTATGAAATCACAACGGATAGCTTGGTCTCAAAACATCTCATTTAGTTCATATATTCAGGGTTCTGTTACATCACAGATCCAAATCAGGGTAGAATTATCCAACCTCCCCATCTCTATCTGCACCCAGCTTCACGTCAGGGGTTTTGAAGGGCAACAGACTCCTACCCCTAAAACAGCCTGCTGTGGTAATAGCTGTAGTGATATGGTTAAAAAGGGAGCTTTCTCTCTGTATTATGTCGACCAAATTGACCCTTTGTCAAGCCCCGCCCCCGTTGTCAGGTCGCGGCCGTTGCTAAGTCGGACAAAACTGTCATCTCTGCCGTCCACTTCCATGTAAAAACTAGGTTTTACATCACTTTATTTCTAATTATTGGACCAAATAAAATCAACAGCAACTAGATATAAATAAAAAGGAACACTTCAGGTACCGTGTAGTGAGTTTAGCTGATAGCACGGTGGAAGGTGCGGCCGTCCACATAGCTTCATCCAAATTTACCGTTGGTTTTGGGATGAAATGTATTCCTGTGATTCTCTCTGGGTAGCAGGTGTCACTTTTACAAGTCCCCCAAGCACGCTTAACCATTATAGCCTAAGATAAATAAATAAATGCTTCCGCGGTTGTAGCTATGGGTTGTAGCCTGCTGCCGAACCGATTTTGTTTCAGTAGTACAGGTCAGATTTCTGCCAGTTCGGGGATAAAAATACGTTGCACCTTCGCTACACTACAAGTGTTCCTTTACTAATAAAAAGTTTTAAAAAAATAACCCAGTGATTTAAATTTCGTTGCAAGCCAAGTAACAACTACACTTTTTCCACTTATGTTAACGAGAGAGACGGCTATTTTGTCCAACCGGATATTCTGCCTGGGTGTAGCGACGGAAAATGATTTTTGACAAAGCTGACAAAGGGTCAATTATCCGAGATTTCATTAAGACATCAAGAAAATGTGTCCGATTCTGAATAAATGGTATAATAATGTGTGCCCCTTAATGGCACCTTTATGGATGTCCAGCTTAGCCATGTCATGAGCCCCAACACACCTCATTACCATCACAGATGCAGCTGTTGAACGTTGTAATGTTCATACGCTGGATTCGTGCGGAAGCTGTAGGATGTGTTGTTTTGTTCTGTTTCCAAAAATGTGATTCTTAGATCGTTTAACTATGTTCCAAAAGTGACCTGTCCAGGGTGTACCTTTGCCTCTCGCCTATAACGAGCTGGGATACGCTCCATTAGACCCCTGTGACCCTGTACAGGATTAAAACAGGCATAGAAAATGGATGGATAGATGGATGGAGGCTAAGGTTTATTTCTTGTTTTTTGTTTAGGATTTGGCCATGGTAACTTCAGGAAGTTGCTGGTTGAAGGTTCTCATACAGACCTGCTGACTTAAACTCTCACCGCTGACGTTTGCTGATTTCTTAAATGAGTTTTGGGAGGTAACCCTTCAGGGAGTCGCGCCTGAAGGACGTGCAGAAGGAAGTGAAGGCCGTCATATATTCAGTTATTTATGTATGCATGAGTTAGCGTTCCACCTCTCAACTGGTTGTCATCTGCTCCGGTGAGAGAGGAGAGGAAGAATCAATCAGCCCTCAGCTCACTCACGCACCAGATTTGTCGCGGCCCATTTGCAGGTTCTGCATGTGCGAAGAAAGTGAGGAAACAAACTGGAGCCAAAGGGGAGCTAATCAATGATGTGTTATTGAAACTTCCAGTCTGTGCTGAATAGTTAATAACCTGACCGGCTCATTTGTGACCTCTGGGAGATGAGAAGTAGAGTCTTCATGTTTGGTGCTCCTATCACGCCTCGCTCCCAACTGTCTGAACAAAATGACAAGTATTGAAGTTATCAATTAACTTTAAAGCTTATTTTTCTTTGACTCCTCTCAGCTGGACGCTGATCGAGATGAGGAGGAAGTCTTCTGTGACATCAGCACGACTGTGGACAACAAGCTGTTTCCCTCCAAAGAGCCTGCAGCTGGTAGGATGTGCTCTTATTCATAATTACATGTTCGTCTGCATATGCTTATCTTCATCAATATTTAATAGGTTTGAGGAAGAAATTGGTTCAGTGAATTGCATCTGAATTATTAAATGACAGCTTAGCAGTGTCATAAGCCAAAAATGCTGGAATTGCAGGCTTTTTGTAAATGAGGAGTTCTGACATGAAAAACTGAAACTAAACTACAGTGACCAGGTTTTATTCAGCTGCCTTTAAAAAGCCCAGCGGTTATGCAGTGACCAAACTGTAAAATGCACTTTAAAGGGTGAGAAGCAGTTTCCCTGCAGAGGAGCACATTGTGTTTCCCTTCCCACGCCATTTAGATTTGCATAATCAGTGTTGATTGCTTAGTCACAGTATTTGCCGACTTGTGTGGAAAAGTCATTCTCAGTATATGTGTGCTTCACAAGGCCACTACCGCATGTTACTGCTATGTTATGTTTTTTTATTAGGGCTGTCAAACGATACATTTTTTTAATGGTGATTAATCGCTAATCCCATCATTTATTCACACATTTTTTACTGTTCTAAATTACCTTAAGGTATTTTTTTTAATGTTTTTAATAATGTTAACAACATGAGAAAGGGCAAATATGCTGCTTTATGCCAATGTTTATTTAACTTTCCACAAAAAAAAGCTTTTGACCTGAATGTTACATTCCTTCATAAATACAAACACAATCTAGTCCGCAACTTTATACTTGTAAAGACTAACTTAAGATTCTTTGTTTTTTTAAGCAGCTCAATTATGTCTAACCTCATATGGAGGAAAATAAAAGGCTAAAAAAATATCCCTTTCTCCTAAGTGGGACCAAAACGCCTTTTTTGCAAGCTGCTATCCAGTGTTGTCTGCTTTTGACGGGGGGGGGGGGGGGGGGGGGGGCTCTCTGCATCGGTCGTGTGTTTGGCTGCAAGTGGTATTTGAGACTTGACATACTTCGATGGTAATTCATTTCAAATCGACAGTACATGCAAATAACTTAAGTCTGGTCCAGCAAACCATCTGGCATCTTTTTGAAATGGAACTTGCTGTTCAAAAGTCCCTTTTCATTCTCCATCTTTCCTCGCTTTTCAAAAAAGTTCACGGAGTAGTCCAGCATACTGTCACATTTCACAGACCAGGCGGAGACGGGCTCTTCTCTCACTTCCCCGGCTAATTCCCCAACAACTTGAATTAGGACCCCTGAAGAAGAAACTAGGGGCTCTAAATTTGAACCTTCACCCCAATGTATTTTATGGATATTTATACTTATATATTATCTTAATAGGTTGTTTACTGTAGGCCAATGTACTGCAGTTTAAGGAGATGTGGAAATGAGGTGGTGGAAAAATACATTTACCAAGAGTCCATAGTTTGGTTTGCAGGTTCCCTAGTTTATTTTTAAGCCTACATTAATAGATATATATACTTAATATAAGTTTAAAATCATGTTAGATTCATCATACCGCGCATAACCATGTGACCTCTTATTAAAGTCTATCAAAAACACTCCCTTTTAGCTCCTGTCTCTTTAAGAGCATGCTCAGAAACCATGCTCTGATTGGTCACCTGAATTATGAAAGTAGTTCAAGATAAGCATTGTTTCTTTGTTTGGTTTTTAATAAATTATCCTATAGGTGGGCATTATGTCAATATGTGTCATGGTCATGTCGTTGAGTGACAGAAGACGAAAAGGAACCAGGAGCAAACTTTTAAATCAATGTAATCATGCAGTTCCTCAGATGACCACAAGAGGCTGCAATCAAAAGTGAGTCCACTTCCTTTGACCCACTTGTTAAAATGTCCAATTGAACAGCAGAATTCAGTATATTTTAAGCCCGGTACATAGGTAGTGTTCACATCCATTACTGCGTAGGAAGGTATGAGTGTTTTTGCTGCTCATCAGTTAAAATGACAGTAAAACACTTGTTTATGCATAAGTAGGGACATAGTTTTTGTCCCACAGCTCCATTTCAGTCTATGCTGTCACACTTGAACCACTTAGCACCTTCAATGAACTTGATTTAACGCAACATAATCAGTGTCCTTTTGTTTAGATAAAATGTTTGACATTTGCTGTGGCGAGCTAAGACACTAAATGTCATATTTAGTCACCAAATGTGACGTTTGGTGACCAGAAATCCAGAGAACAGCTGTGTCATGTCAAAACAGTCTTCACTGAGACAGCTGTATGGATGGACATCTCGTGACAGCAGACTTCATAAATTTAAAAATCTGCTTATTTCCCGTTTATGATCCACCGCTTCGGCACGGCAGGAATCTGTGCACAAATCAGTGGAAGAGATTATAATTATTCAGAAAGGTGATGCAGCCTTTAGTGAGCTTTTCTTTTCCACCTTTTGAACTTTATGGAGCCTATTCGTCCCAAATGATTCTCTCAGGAGGCAGAAGTTCGCGTTAGGAGGTGCAGAAACCCCATGGAGGCGACATATGGCACCTAAAAATAGTTTGTGAGGAGAAAACATGTTTAGATGCTGAGTGAGATGGGAACTATTACCATCATCATTGACGTAAACAGTTTTCCCCTCATGGTTGTTTTAATACTGTTTTTCATTGTTCAGCCTTCATTACCTGCAAAAACACATGAATGTAATAAACCATCCACTGAGAGTCCAATCAGACAAAAGAAGAGAGAAAAAGAAGGAAAATTACATTATATTTTGAGGTTTTTGTTTTACATTTCACTTTAAATGTTTGTAAACCACAGAGATGAACAGTCGGCCTAACTTGGATGAGACTTCATGACGTGACTAGGGTTGTCCCGATCAGGATTTTTTAGATCCCGATATGATCCCGATCACTTGAGTTTGAGTATCTGCCGATCCCGATTTTTCACGATCCGATCACTTTTTTTGGCTCCTGATACAATTCCAATACCTTTTCCCGATCAGATACATTTTGGCAATGAATCAAGTAAAAAAAAAAAAAAAGGAGGACTAAAACTCAAATTGTCCCAAGTTTCTTTTATTGTCCATTCTCTCCTCTCATCATTGGATCAAAACAAAGCTTATCAGCACTGGTGGCACAAAATGTATAAACATGAAATTGTAAACTAAAAAAAAAAGTGCAGATGAGTGAAATAACAAAAATAAATACATTTCACTTCAAAAGAGGTAGTTTAGTTTACATTTTGGCATAACCTTAGTGCAGAATTCTGAATTCTGTGAGCTGTTGATGGTGTCAGGTGGCCGAACGATCGGGACTACATTAGACGTGAGCTGTTATCTAAGCTGCATTTCATCTTCACGCCATCATAACTATCCCGTGTAACTTGTTCTAAACCTCCAAATGTGAATTGTGAAGATGAGCGGGAAAACCACAGAGTGCATTAACACGATATTAGTGCACAATATTAGAGCAGGAGTACCTGAGATTGGAAAACTCAGCATACGGGGTCACTTGTGCCCCTTCGTGATAGGAAGGACTCTGCTCATCAGAGCTCTGAGCCTGCAGAATCTCACGTGTGCACTTATGGCGCTTCTAGTACCTACTCAGCCCGACTCGACTCGCCTTTGCGCTTCTCCACTAGGGGTCGGGGCGGGTGGAGGCGTGCCGAGTAGATACTTTTTCTGTATCTATTCTGCCAAAGTTCTAAGCGGCTGAGTCGGCACTGTATCTGACGTCATCACACTACAGGCCACCGATTGGTCGGGGGGCGGGGCCGTCAGACGTCTGAGTCAGGAGGCGGAAATCAGCGAAAGAGCGACTTGCGGCTTCTTGTTCATTTTATTCGACAGGCAATGGCAGCACAAAAGTCTGTTTCGTGATCCAACTAATAACTAATAATAAACCTGGTGGCTGAGGAGAGAATTAAAAAGGGATCTAGACGGGCGATAAGGAATGACAAGATCTACCAGGCGCTCGGTCACTTCATAGCTGCTCGCGGCTCCAGCTGACTTTTCAGCAGCGACGAGACAAAAAAAAAAAAAAAGCATCGCCGCTTGAAGCTTCTCTCACTCATTTTTTAACTTGGTATCGAACACGAGTCACAGACCCAGCAGCACATATATCATCTCCTCCAGGTTCTACATCTTTAGTGTTGTCTTCTTCGTTTAGATCACACAATCAAATACGTCAGCAGCTTCGCTCCTACCCGCCTACTTCTCATCTGGGTACCAAAAATAAATGAGGTCAAGGCGAGTCGAGTCGGGCTGAGTAGGTACTAGTGTAAAAGTGCCATTAGTAAAGGTGTGCACGCTCACATGCATCCTGTTCTGCTCTTCAGTTCTGCTCTGTGGCTTCAAAGGGCGGAAAGACTCGATTGTAGTGATATTTGTCGTGCTAGGGACTTTCAGGAAAATGATTTCCCCGTCCCAGTGGGCACGCCCGTGTCCCAGACTCCACTTCCATCTGTGTGTAGCAGCAATTTCAGATGCATGTGGGAAGAAGGAGATATGAGTAGAGTTTAAATCATGTTTGAATCCTCCTTTGGTAGTTGTAGCTATGCGTTTCAGAGCTGATGTCTTTAAAGTGGAAGTGAAAGAAAAAGCTTCAAGAAACCTAAAAATAGATTCTCAGAGGAGAAATTGGCCTGTACTCGTCCTGCTGCTTCGAGCTCAACCGTCGAGAGGAGACTGCTGCCGCTTTCCTCCAGCGCTGCCATCCTCTGATTATCCCAACGGTCCAGACGCGGCGCGCTGCTGAGGAGCCGCCTCTGCCACCTGACAACGGCGGTCTCGGCACAACGAGACAAAGACGTCTCCACACTCATACCACACTTCAGGGGGGACAAGATGCACTCTTCTGAACTATCTTGTGTGCTCTCAGCACCTCACAGTATTTTTTTTTTATTGTTTTATACCAGTGCGTTCTGAATTTTTAATACAGGAAATGTATTTCCCTCTGAATCTGCTTGGAGCGGCATCGTTGCATAATCTCACGTGTGTTTTTAGAAGATGCTGGCATTTAAGGAAAAAAATAGACAAGGGGACATTTTTTTTTATTTTTTCCACTGAGAATGGCGGTAAAATGTGGAAGGAATGATTGTTGAAGCAGTTTTTTTCTGAGATTTCAAGTGACGCTGGAACCGATATGAATCTAGGTAATTGAATACGTGACAGTATTTTTCTTCCTTTTGACTTGGCTCATCGTGTTGTAACATAAAATAGAGACTGACAGTGTTATGAACTAGTCCTTTTAAGTAAAACAACGAATCAGAGATAAAACACGAGCCAAACTTCTACGAAAAGGAGGGGGATGAGCCGCAGGAGCTGTAAGAACAAACAAGGCAAAGGCCATTGTGGCTGATGAGAGGCACCCACTTACCTCCAGTTTTAAACTGTTGCCATCAGCTCGGCTCGTTATTGCCCCCCCTGTTCACTAAAAACAGGTCAAAGTCCTTTATACCCAAGCCATTAAACTTCTAAATATTGCTAGGAAATAGCACCCCAGCTGGCTGGGTAATACCATGTACAAGTGGATGCACCGTGTCTGTGTTACTGTTCCGTGTCCCTGTTTTTATGCTTTTATGTGTCTTTTGCTGCAAACAAATTTCCACACGGGGACAATAAACACATATCTATATCTACACTACAAGTATATTATATTATATTATTATATTTACAAAACTTGAGTTTGACATAGTGATGACTGAATGTTTCTGTCCGCAGGTCCAAGTGAGCTGGATATCAGTCTGTTGGGTGAAATGAGCAGCCTGGCAGATGTCGTGTGCAAGGATGACAAGGTAAGATTAGAGTGTGTTAAACACTGCCTCGGTTCTGCAGGGAAGGCTGCGGGATCCGACTTTTCAAACGTTTCAATTCAGCGTGACTCTGATCTGTATTGTTCTACTGACATTTACCAAGTTCAGATGTTGCCGTAAATAAAAGATTCAAATGTTCATTTATGACACAACAGGAAGAAACGGAGAAAGAGAAATGCAGCACAGAGGCATGTTAGTCAGCCATCAGAGCGACAGTACGTCTTAGAAATATAACAAGGGGTTTAAAAAACAAGGAAATAAATAAAGAAAATAAAAGAAGGCAAAAGCAACATTAATATAATATAAAAGGAACCTTTAGAAGCTTGAATTATGCCAAGGGATGAAGGATGAAGAGGAGAAGATGTGGAAAGTAAAAGTGAATTATCACTCTCATATCTCTTGCAACGTCACACAAATGATTATTTTTCAAAGTGGCAAGCAGTGAACTCATCCTATGGAAGGCCGGATGATTCAGACCCGTGAAAGTCCTGCGACAGCGAGAGTTGTTGCGTAACGCTCGGCGGGTCTCGTTGCTCCACACAGTCTGGGAGCTGCAGTCAGTGAAGCAGCAACCTCGACCTCCGTCTCATTTTACATCCACAGAGAGTCTGGAAAGGACTTCATCCCCCTCCACCTCTCTTCTGCTTTTTTTTCACTCCGTTCTTCTATCTCAAGAGGGTTTTTTTCCTTTTATTGATAAGACTTTATGTGAGGAATGGCTTACTAAGTACATTCATTCTCTCCATTTATTTATGCAGCTGTTTATTGTCGGTTGCACACTAGCGGAAAACTTTATACATTTTACTCAGCGATAATTCACCGGTATGCGGCTTTAGAGCTCTACTCTGTGACCATTGCCAATTGTACAGTATAATACACAGTTTATAAATATGCATCGATTCCTGCAAAAGACGAGCCGTAGCAAGCGTGATCTCTAATCCCTAAAAGAGCTCTGCGTCAAAAACCGTCCTTCACCAATGGCTGAAGCACATGGCCAAGGGATTGCAGTAAGCAGGGAGGGTTTGCAAAGTAGTTGCAGATGCAACTGAGATCTTTACTTTGGAAAAACAAAGCCTCACTCCACATGCAGCGTCAATTTCTCTGGGCTCAACAATCTCACTGTGTAAATGTCGAGTGTGCTCAAATGAATCAGTATTGCATGTCTTTTTTTAGGAGGAAATTGGTGGCTTGTGCTCTTGACCAAGAAAAAGTAAATAAAGGACCATCTAGACGGTTAGCCTTTGGGCAAAGTCATTTATTCTTGTGTGATGGCAGTATTAAAGCAGAGTGCAGGTTCTGAACCGGCCTGCCTGCAGTGACATGTCCCCACTAGACGCCTGTGGAGGGTTTTAAAATGAAACTCAGAAATAACTCTGTAGTAGAGAGCAGGACACCTGGAGATGTGCATGTGCAAGACAGAAGAGGAGAAAAGGGTGAGCTACAGCGAGACAGCAGACAGAAAAGGTGTGTAAATGAAAGGGGGTGGGTGGAATGATGAGGAATCAAAGAATAGAGGTGAGAAAGGGTGCATGAGTTTAAATACTTGGGGTCAGCAAATACAAAGAGGGGAGTGCAGGCAGGGTGGAGAAGAGCGTCTGGAGTCATCTGTGATAAAAGAGTCATGGCAAGGTTAAAGGGAAAGTTTAACAAGACTTTCATGAAGCCGGCCCTTCTCCAAGGTTTGGACAGCCCCACTGACAGAGACAGGAAGAAGAGCTGGAGGTGAAGATGTTCCTCAGGGGTGACAAGGATGGATAGGATAGGATTTTTTTTTTTTTTTTTTTTACCTTATCTGCACACATATTAATGGTTGATACCATGCCGGTACAAACCTAAGGCATATATATGTGCATTATTACTATATTTAATATATATACATACTGTATACGCATACACATACATACATACATACCGGTATATATATATACACATACAAACCCAGTGAGTTGTGTTTTTTTTTTTTTTTTTTTTTTTGGGGGGGGGGGCATCCACTGCTAATCCACCGCTCGAGGCACACGTCGAGCACTGGAAATCTGCAACAAAAACCACAAACGAAACACAAAACCGACATGGAGCCGACCAAAACACGAGCAGCAATCGACCCAAATCTCGAGATCTGATCACATTCTGAGCTAAGCTAACGCGACTAACTAACCAAGGACTCAATACAGAGTCCGATGACACCACCCACGACTCTCTATGTCAAACCATTCAAAAATTATAGCAGAAAATAGGGACAACCAATCAGAAGAAGGGGCGGGGCTAATTCATGCCAATGAAGGTCAAGTACTCAATACAGAGTCTGATGAGAGCACCCACATGTCTTTATCACAACCCGTTGAAAAGTTATGGCAGAGAAAAGTTTTCTAGGGGGCGCTGTTGAGCCGTTAGGCCACGCCCATTAATGCAAACCATGAAATATCAAATTTATCACCAGGCCTGGCTTGCGTGCAAAATTTGGTGACTTTTGGGGAACTATCAAATATGGACCAATCAGATGAAGGGGGGGCGCGCTTTTTTGCGTCTGGCCTCGCCATGGTAACGCTTTTGAAAGAGAAAAGTAATGCGCATCGTCGCAGGATGGAGACGCACATTTTGATGTATAACACACTTGGGTGCACGTTACGGTTCGGGCTCTGAAGCGACTGAAGGAATGGCATAAATTTTGCCAAAATGACGACGATTAATTCAAAATGGCCGACTTCCTGTTCGGTTTCAGCCATGGCGCCAAGAGACTTTTCTTTATGTTGCGACATGATACAGGTGTGTAGTGATTTTCGTGCATGTACGTCAAACAGTATTGTGGGGCTTGAGGCACAGAGTTTTCTAGGGGGCGCTGTTGAGCCATTTTGCCACGCCCACTAATGCAAACCATTAAATATCACATTTTTCACCAGGCCTGGCTTGTGTGCAAAATTTGGTGACTTTTGGGGCACGTTTAGGGGGGCAAAAAGGCCCTCATTTCGTCAGAAGAATGAATAAAGAAAGAAAAAGAAAAAAAAATTCCTATAGATACAATAGGGCCTTCGCACTGTAAGTGCTCTGGCCGTAATAATAAAACAACCTAGTTTGAATTGTAAAATGGGTTTTGCTAAATACAATATTTGACTAAAACTAGACTAAAATAAGACTAAATGCTCAGACTTTTAGTCGACTGAAACTTGACACGACTAAAAGGAGAATGAACGTGACACAAACTAATAAAAACTAAAATGATAGCTTGACCCAAAGACGAGACTAAAACTAAAATTGAAACAGGCCGACAAAAACAACACTAGGTCTATGACAAGCAATGGAAGAAACAGGGTTGGATGTCCTGCAGATTCAGAAAGAGAGGCCAGACTGGGAGGGTTTGACCCGTAAAAAGGAGGGATAATGACAACCCTGGTAGAAGGATGCTGGAGGTGAAGCTGCCATGGAGGAGAATCCAAAGAGGAGATCAAGGAGGAGGATTTTATGCTCTGATGGGCTCATCTTAAGCCTTTTTCTTTGACGTACTGAAGAGGAAGTTGATGCATCTTAATTACATGAAGCTGACAAGACACGACAGATGTTTGCAGGGAAATTTGTAAATCATGGAGGATCAGACAAACTAAATAAAAAGGAAGAATTTAATGCGTACAACAAGATGTAAAGAGAAAAAGAGGGATGTCGCTGGCATACCTGTGAGAAAACCGTTGACCTGTCTGGTGACCACTGCCCTTCACCTGAAGAGACCTGCTCCAGCACTCCCCCGGACCGACATAGGAATAAACGGGGACAGATGATAGATGATTGACTCCCGTCCATCCATCTATTTTCTTCCACTCATCCATTACCGGGTCGCGAGGCAGCAGTCTTAGCAGAGACACTTCCTCCAGCTCTTCCTGGGGGAGTCCGAGACGTTCCCAGGCCAGACGAGAGACAAAGGGTGCTTTCACACCTGTCCCGTTTGGAGCAGTTGTTCCGAAACAGGGAGCGTTTCCCCCTAAAGATCGGTTTGTTTGGTATATGTGAACACAGCAATCGCGCTCGGATGCGGGACAAAACAAGCGAGCCGAGATCGACTACGAGAGGTGGTCTCGGCTTGCTTCAATTCCAGACCTGGAGCGGTTTGTTTGCAGTGAGAACATAAACGACAGCACACAGAAACACACAGAAACAAAACTAGCCACACTCGCTTACGATGCTCCATAGTTGTTTTGAAACAACTATCAATTTAGCCCCTGAATCGGAACAAAACAAACAGGCCACAGGTCTGAGAGCACCCATAGTCTCTCCAGCGTGTCCTGGTTCTTCCCTGGGGTCTCCTCCCGGTGGGACATGCCTGGAACATCTCCCTAGGGAGGCGTCCATCCGATACAGATGCCCAAGCCACCTCAGCTGACTCCTCTCAACGTGAAGGAGCAGCGGCTCGACTCTGAGCTCCTCCCGGGTGACTGAACTTCTCATCTCCACCCTGCGGAGGAAATTCATCTCAGCTGCTTGTATCCGCGATCTTTTCCTTTCGGTCATTACCCAAAGTTCATGACCATAGGTGAAGGTGGGAGCGTAGACTGACCGGTAAATCGAGAGCTTTGCCTTTCCACTCGGATATTTCTTCACCACAACGGTCCGGTACACCGACGACGCTGCAGCAATCCGTCTGTCAATCTCACGCTCCATCGTTCCCTCACTCGTGAACGAGACCCCGAGATACTTGAACTCCTCCACCTGAGGTAGGACTTCTCCACCCACCTGGAGAAGCACGCCACCCTTTCCCAGTGGAGAACCATGGCCTCGGTTTTGGAGGTGCTGATTCTCATCCCTGCCGCTTCGCACTCAACTTCCAACCGCTTTGGTTGAATCCCAATTAGATATATCAAGTGTGTTGCCATCACATTTTGAACGCCGCTACTAATGGACTTCCTGCTGCTAGAAGTCGCAGTGAGTCTCAGCGTGGATGACAAATATTGGAGCAGCTCAGAACCCACCGACTGTTCATTTCTGATCGTTTGCAGAGCTCCCTGTATTTTTCTTGGTTAGATTCATAAGCCACGTTCACATATTGACTGACTTTTGCAGCCAGGTGCTTTGTTACCTGAGAGCCGGCTTCCTCCCGGACGTCTCCAGGGCTTCACGGTCAGCTGTGATTTCCTAATGAAACACGCTTTGTCATGCCAGACCTCGCCAGGTGACCTTTAAATGGGGCTGATCGATAATTAAATGATATCATCCCGTCAATCTTCAGAGCCTGGATGAAGGTTGCTCGGTCTAAACAAGAAACTAGGGAGCGGCTGGAGGGCAGACGGGGAGCTTGGCTCACCGAAGGCAGCGATGTCCCCCGAGCTGCCGTTCCCGTGGCGAGCAGCGACACCATCTTTATTGTGAGGTGGAAGGAAGACTGTGCCCTGATTTGTCAGCCCGTATTTGTGGCCTCTGATGAGAGACGAGGATGGGTTCTGTGGGCGTGCTGATCAAAAGAGGGCTGTGGTGGAGAGACACAGCAAAGCAGAAAGGCTAGTCATGACTTTCCTGGACCTTTTCGTCCAATTATTTCATACAGTCCAGCAGGCCCGGCTGAGGCTCGGCGAATATGAAGGATGCAGGATGTGTTGGCTGAGCAGTGTGTTAAAGCTGCTGTATTCCTGCATGCCTGTTGGTCTGTCATGTCTGATTAAAGTGCTGTTGGTTTCAATCCCATGCGGTTTGACGGTGCTTTCTCAGCTAATTGAATAGCAGCCGGAGCTCAGCTACCATTCACGACATCCATAGTAGCAGAGATTCATCTACAAATACAGCTGAAGTCTGATCGCTGCATCCACCGTATGAGCTTCTGCCAGCACGGCCACGCAGAGCCGCTGCAGCGTAGCTCACAGCCACCGGCGACCTTATGACGGGAGTCATGAGCAATAAATGCTTCATCTAACGGGTCACATAATCTGCCCTTTTCATTAAATCTATACGTCGTATACCTAAACTGGCAGTGTTTTTTTTTTTAGCATTACACCGGTTCACAACAACCCTGAATATTATTAGTCAGAGTCGAGATGAACAGTAGCATGGATGAGTTAATTCAGAGAAGTGACAGTCCCCAGAAACATGTTTTATTAACGCATACAACTCGGTCTCGGCGCAGGTGGAAAAACATCTGAACATGAAATATTGAAAAATGGCTATAAAAAATGTGTTGCTTGCCGAGTGACTGGCACAACTTGGTTCTAATTCAGTGCTCCAGCAGATTTATCGTGTGTATTTAATCAAAACCAAAAACTGCTCAATTTTTAACGTGAATGTGTCTGTTTATTCTACTAGCAGCAGATCAGATAATAAACCAATTCTTGCCAAAGCAAGGAGGAAAAAAAAGAGTGAGTATGTGTTTTTAAGCAGGAAAAACCCTCAGCATTTCCTTTACTTCGTTCCTGCCTGTAAAAGATCCTGAACGAGACAAAACTGGGGAATTAGATGGACTCTTTTCCTCTTAAATCTCACACGAACAGTGCTGGCTTGCAAAGTAAGCTGACTTAAGTAGCAAAGGCAAAAAAGGCAGTATTGCTCAAATCACCTTTTTAAAAATCTACATATATATTGTATCTTGATGCCAAACTATCACCAACGTGGCTTTCAGCACAAAGTCACTTGATAAGATAATGAACTGCGTAAATATGGGTCAGAGTCCCTCCAGATGCAAATCCGTCACCATTGCTTAACAGGTAAATTTACATCGACGCCATTGGGATCTATTTAGATGCATTAATCCAGAAAGGGCGTTAGAGAAAATGAAGGATACGACCTCGGTTCCTTACAAGGGAAAATGGCTTTAATCCTCGCTGCTCTGAATGGTAAATGTGCAGGATGCCGTCTGTATTCATAGCTTTACTCAGCAGACCTGAACCTCCCAGACTGGTTTTAATGACGTGACAGTTCAATATTGCCTCCTGAGGATTGAAAAGAACGACCTGAAGGCGACAGCCGCACTTTTTGATTTGATCACACGGGTGACTCACCCGCAGAGTTTAATGTGAGGCAAACGAGTCGAGGACTGAATTCTTATAGGTATCGGCTACTGCTGTGAACAAAGTCAGCATCTTTATCTAGTTTCACATTGTAGATGCACTTTCAAATGCTATATGCAAGCATCTTACCCTTTAATTTATGGTCTGTGAATGCTTGTTTGGATGTGTGGAGTAATCCAAGACTTTTTATTTCTCTACATCAGTCCCAAAAGTTCAACCACATAAAACAAATGTGTTCGTATTGAACATTCACACATTTACAGATAGAAAATACTTAAACGCTTCTTATGATCAATCTGTCATGAAAGTGGTGGTGAGGACCATAATGCAGGAGATGAGAACAGCTGCAGCGTCTTTTATTAACAATAAATGCTGCAGCCTGCAGGGAAGAAGAGCAAAAAGAACAGGAAGGAGACACGTGAAGAGGAGTAGTGAAGAAATGGGAGGCAGTAGAGTCTACAGTACATGCACTCATACACAGGTGACCAAATCACTGAGGACATGGGGGGGTCAAGATACAGGTGACTCTAATCAAGGGAGACAACAAGAGGAGCGCATGACCTGCTGCAGATCAGGTTATGTCCCTAGTTTCAAATCAAATTGTCTTTAAAATCCTTCACGTATTCTTTGTGATCATAGCTCAGATCAGGTCGTGCAGAAACGACGTTCAAACATCATCAGGCAGACGTGGTTAACGTCACACCTCAACCAAACTGAAACTGCTCAATGTGATGAACCAATATCCGCTTGTCAATAATGATCATTAAAATGATATAATATCAAATAACTCCCGGAAATACAGCAACTCAATCATAAAAGAAAGTCAATGCATTTCCACACGGATTTTATCACCAAATTAAAATCATAATTATTTATTTAATCTTTGTTTACAGCATTGCATCTATCTAGTTGCTGCAGGGGATTTTAACCTGAACTGTTTTGAGCATAAAAAATAAACAACTTGTGATGTAAACTCTTAGCTGAGGGAAAACGTATTCAAATCTGATCAGATCTGCAGTATAACAAACCAAATAAGCATCAGATATACATTAATACGGTAGCTTTGCCCTGTTCCTATGGTAACCATTAAGACAGAATACATGTACTGTATATATACACACAGTTTTATATACCCAGTCTACCAACAAGCATACATGTATATACTGTACACAGTTTTATATACCCAGTCTACCAACAAGCAGACTGATCGATTAGTCGATCCCAAACCAAATATTAAATTAATCAGAGTTAGTAAATCAAAGAATACATTCGTTCATTCATTTTTTGTATTTATTCCCATTCAGTCACAGTGCTGCTGCAGCTGACCAGCCTCTACCTGGCCGTAGGCACGACGGGTCACTGGTTCATCATATCAAAGAAGAGTCGATCAATCAAATACAAACTAACAGTTATCTGAGATAGAGAATGTCAGAAAGAAAGAAAGAAAAAAGCTTTGGTAGCTCATAAACAACAGCATTGTAGGTTTATAGTTTTACGATTAACTAGACTGTAAACCTCCCATTTTGCTCAACCAATCATTCAGTTTTGCTCTGTTTTTTCACCATTCTGATGATGGAGTGTCAGGAGATTTTGTGCAGAAGAACCCGAGACAGAAAGCCGGGCTTTATTGATCCAGTTGATAATCCCGGCTCTCCCAAAGAGAACCTGGCTTTGCTGAACTCAGTTCATGGTAGATCCACGCAGGCGTTTCCTCCAGTCTGCAGCCTCTCCAAGGGTGCTTTCACACCTGTCCCGCTTGGAGCAGTTGTTCCGAAGCAGTTGTTCGCCCTAAAGATCGGTTCGTTTGGTATATGTGAACAAAGCAATCGCACTCGGATGCGGGACAAAACAAGCGACCCGAGATCGCCTAGGAGAGGTGGTCTCGGCTTCCATTCCAGACCTGGAGTGGTTCGTTTGCAGTGAGAACATAAACGACACAGCAACCGACACAACTCACTCATAACTGTGGTTCAACCTTTGTTTTTCCCGGGGTACGGAAGAGGAAACTCCCTGCGCGTTCATTTCTGACCAATGAGAGAACAGTTGGTTCGCGCATGGCATTTGTTAACAGCTTTGAACCGCTACAGACGGTTTCCTTGTGAACACAAACGCCACAAACGAAAAACGAAACAACTGTATCGATTTAACCCCTGAATTGGAACAAAACAAACGGGCCACAGGTCTGAAAGCACCCTTAAAGCCTCCAGCAAGGCAGGTTTGCAAACATGCAGGTGTGAACAGAATTTCAATAAATGTTTTCCAATTGCAAGTGTTTAATGAATCATTTATCCATTATGGCCTTGTGGCTGGATGGCTACTGTGGAGCTCCTCTGGGCTACATGCTGTCCAACACAGGTCAAATCCAAAGATCCGTTATAGATAGTTAGTAAAGGATAAACACTTTTGATAGAAGTGCAAAACATATTCAAAAGTTTGCTCTCGTCTCATCGTGAAGAC
This sequence comes from Cololabis saira, assembly GCF_033807715.1. Taxonomy (NCBI): domain Eukaryota; kingdom Metazoa; phylum Chordata; class Actinopteri; order Beloniformes; family Belonidae; genus Cololabis; species Cololabis saira. The sequence goes on from NC_084596.1 coordinate 19,509,014, forward strand.
CCAGCTAATGTCTCAGAATCAGAATGTGCGTGTGTTCATGTGCATATTTCATCTCCATCACGTGGAAGCGGCGCATGCCGTGTGTGTTTCTGCCTATGAGTCATCAGACCAGTTGGTGTACCCACATGCCAAGCCGGCTCGTCGCCCGCACCCAGCGCCTCTCCACACTGACAGCATCTCGTTTAACACGAACAGTGCCGTGTTTCACTTTCCCCCGTCTCCCCACTGCAGCTTCCTTCACTGTTCAGGTTGACCTCTGCAAGCAGCAGCCATCCAAACCTCCCCCTTAACAATCACAGCGCCGTGTCAGTAGAAAAAGGAAATCCCAGGGGATGCTTGTTTTTTTTCATCTGTTAGGAGATGATGTTTCTCAGTCAGAGATCTCTGGATGACTTAAAAGTTGATCCAGTTTACTAAGACCGCCGATACTCAACCAGAGGGTTTGCTCAGTGAAAGAAATCCTGCATATTTATCAAATAATTATGATGATATGTCCTCTCATGTACTGAAAAAGGATGTTTCTTTTTAAAGTGTTCAGATTATACCCATTTTCAGCCGTCTAAATTTAATCTATTGGACCTTTGGATTTGCAGTCCAGCCAGCATTATTCAAAAACTGTAATTATCTCTGAATTGCAAAGACTGAATAATCACAAAGACAGACTCTCTGAGAATGTGCAGATCCGGCTCACGTGTTTTTTGATTGGTCGAATTCTTAGAGGCTTGCTGATGGGATGGAGAACACCGATAGTTTTCACACATCTGACCTGAAGATGAGCATGTTTGAACCACACTCTTATTCAGAACCTGTCTAAGAATGTGGCACAATGAACCGTGATAACGGTGACGTCACTGGTTGGCAACTACGGTGCCTTTTATCTGCTACTGTTCATCATTACAGAACGTCACCGTTCAGTTACTCAGCGTTGTAGCTGCCAGCTGAGTCAGAAAACATCTGTAGCCAAGTGATGCTATCCATCGCTGTTGTTACCAGTACTGGAGTTGAGGGGGGATGAGGGGGGATGGCATCCCCCCCTGAAATAAAAACGGTCAAAATCATCCCCCCTGTAAAACTGCCATCCCCCCTTTCCATCCCTTATGTCATTTCATCAATGAATGTGGTTTTACTGCTATTTCAACATTTAGAGTCATCACCAGAAAAATAACTTATTTTACCATTTTCACCTGTTTCAAGTAAATTTTCACTTGAAATAAGTAGGAAAATCTGCCAGAAATCTTGTTCCACTGGCAGATTTTTCTACTTATTTCAAGTGAAAATCTACTCGAAACAGGTGAAAATTGTTGTTTTTTCCAGTGATGAGTCTTGTTTTAAGTGTAATGACATTTTTTTTACTAAAATGAGACATTTTAACTAAAAATAAGACAAATATTGTTAAGATTTTGAGTTTTTGCAGTGATCCATTTTACTTATCATGTGAAGGACAGAGTCATATTGATAAGTTCAGAAAACTGTTTTTTATTGTTGTGTTTTGATGTATTTGATGTAAGCCCAGTGGATATTTAAAGCTTACAGAAGGCTGCATTTAACTACTGCTATGTCATTCCTGCAGGTGTTTTGGTCACTGCTATTATTTGTAATATATTATATTATTTGTAATCAGCACAAATTATCTGTCCCCATATGATAAAATCCACCATCCCCCCTGATTTTTTTTTTACAACTCGAGTACTGGTCGTTACATGATAATAAGTGTAATTTCATTTAAATTGAATCTGCTAATATGAAAAAGTGCAAAGAATTGTATGACTGTGGCTGTTGTTAACACATTGTGTGCATCAAAATACACAAAAGTTAGCTGGCAACACAATGCAGACCGTGTACTTATGAGATTCTACTGTGAAACCAAACCAACTTTTAGTCTTTCTGCAAACCTCGTGTCATACTTGTTCATAAAACAATAAATAAATAAAACAGTCATCCAATAAGTTTTTGTTAAAAAATGTAAATTAAAAAAAAAAAAAAAAGAAACAAGAGCACCAACTTTACCTTACTGTCACGGTTGTGGAGGATAGGACCCAGATGCAGGAGGCAGGAGCTCCAAAAATGGATTTATTAAGTTAAGCAAAACCAAAATCACTGTTTAGCAGGATGCAAAACAAACCCGGGCTTAAATGTGATCAAAACTACAAACACCTGACACGACACATGGAGGAAGGAAACAGTACGGACCAGCAGGGAGCAAGGGAAAGACAAGACAAGAGACACACAGAAGGCCTGACGACACACAGGTGCAGACAATCAGGCCAGATGGGAACAAGGGAAGTAAAGACGTCACTGAAGCACAACGACACGGGTTTCAAAGTAAAATGACCTTTACTGTGACACTTACAACCAAAAACACATTTTCTTTAGCGAAATTTTGGAAACAAAAGCGAAGTACTCTCAGATCTGCAAGGACGGAAAACACACTCAATCCTCACGGCACTGTTGTAAACTTCCACTTTCAAAGCTGTTGTGGATGTGTGTGTCGCCTTAAGAATGTAACCAGATAAGAAAACGTTCATAGAGAGCTGATGTCAGAAAAAACTCCCCAGAAGGAAACATTCACAGCACATAAAGCTACTTTAGGAAGGGGTGTCCAATTAGCACGTTAATTGCGATTAATTAATTAAAGGAATATTTATCACGTTTTTATTAAGTTTTTTAATCGCTCAATCTATTTTTTAATCTCTAACTTTACTTTTTCTGTTTGTGAGTTGCCTTTATTATGAAATGTATGTTTGTGCTTGAGTTGTTAGTGACTAGGACTGCATCTGTTCAAGTCTGTTAAAATAATGAATTACTTTATAAAGCCACTTTTTTTTCTTACATATCAATCTTTTTAACATGTTGGTCCTGTTCTGGGTCTCTGGAAAGCGCCTAGAGATAACTTCTGTTGTAATAGACGCTATATAAATAAATTGAATTGAATTGAAATGAAGTGAATTGATCTGCCACAATGTAATGAATTTAAAGGAAAACATTTCAAGTTGAAAACTTTTCTCAGCAATTTTTAGGTGAGATAAAAAAAGCGATTAATTAGATTGATTAATTAATTACAGATCTTAATTAATCCATCATTCAATTTTTTTAATCGCTTGACAGCACTAATTTTAGGTAGGACATGGTTCAGGTAAAAGATCTAAAAGAAGATCTCAGATCTAAGACTTGCTCAAAATAACAATTTCACTAAGAGTGTCTGGTCATTCGTCACCATGGCGTCATCTCCTTTTTTTTTTAGATTGTTTCCACAAATAAACTCCTGATCACTCCCCAACTTCATCCGGTTTCATGTTCACACATGTCCCTGGGAGCTCGGCTCACCCCTGATCAGTGCCTGGGTAGATTGCTCAGAAGGCAAAACGTGATGAAAAGAAGTCCACTTCAGAAATAGTTTTGTTTTTCAGCAGAGGAGGCTGTAATGCCGAGCGTTTTCTTGTCCACATCCATGTTCTGAGACAGCTCTGCAACATCTATACTGCTGGGAGCAACATACAAACAAGCAGAGGAGAATATGAAGCAGCAGGTTCAATAGCTCGCAGTGAAATCCCCGGAGGGGATTACCTGCTGTTCACATGGACAAACCAGATTAGTTTCCACACTGTTGCAAGGGAGCAGGCAGGCTAAACCTCAAATTAGTTCCAGACAGACTGTTGCAGGTATCTCATACAAAATGAAAAGAAAAATATCTAGCAATTTCAGGTCTACTTGCGTGAAAATGGTTCAAGTTAGACATTTTTTTGATCATCGATTTGGATCTTTGTTGCAACATCCCATCACTTCTTCTGTTTGCCTCATTTTATGTACTAAAACAGAGGAATCGATTCTACGTACTGGTTCATTTTGAGCCTTTCGTGATTGATTCGTAGTTGAATGTCTTGGGAGTTTTGTTTTTTAAACCTCGCACATGTAGGTTTGTATTTTCTTGGTCCAAACAGAGTTGCGTCTCACTAAAGTAGTTCTATTCTATATTCACTGTTTTTGGAGAGTGCATGTTTTCTGTTCACTGATGTCATTTTCCTGATCTTGCTTTGTCCGTGCACCTGGTTCAATACTTACCTATGCATGATAAAATGCAAATACAAGTCTGTTGAATTAGCTCTGCTCAGTGTGAGAAAACATGCAACAACAGTCTGTAGCCTATTATCTGTAGCCGGCAGACACTTACCTCACATTTTCATGCATTCTACGCATGAAAATGTTATCTTCTCAAATGTGAACTGAGTCATCACAGATTCACTTGTTTTTCTTTTGTGGGAAGTGAAAGAAAACATGGAGGTGATGAAGCTCATAATTGTTTTTAATCTGGACGTTGTTTGTTGTTTTTTTTGGAAATGTGCTGCAAAATTTGAGTAATTTTAAATGCCTGCAGATGCTCTGGTGCGAGAAAGTCCACGTACTCTCTCCTGTGTAACACTTTAAGCTTTAAGATTCAAAGACGTATTGTAATGAAAAACAGGCCTGAAACTGATAAAAGAAAATGCTAATGAGGAAAAAATGTACATGCAATCAAAACTATTTCTGTGTCTCCAGGTTGAAGAGGAGGGAGGAATTGGGTGTGCTGAAGGAACTACGGAAAGTGAGTTTATGAAATAATAGATTTTTTCAAAAATGTTTGATCAGTCAAAAAATTAAGAAGTCGATCATCCACACCGTAGTCTGTCCTCCATAAACTCCTTTCAGCTTTTCATAACGCATGTACCTGTACATATATATATATGTATGTAACATTTCCTCAGCAGGTCTCAAGGTGGCTTAATTATAAGATATTTTACATTTTAGCTCAACTGTAAAGGCTCGAACCTCAAAATTCAATCCCACCCATTTATGCCAATTTCTTTCAAGAGACTGACGGTGAAAACTCATCAACTCATTCTAAAGCCATTTAACCCATTTTGACCAAATTTGGTCGGAATTGGTCAGGGACCTCATGTGGAGACGGTGTGACTAATTCATGCAGGAAACTAAGCTAATTTCCAAAGGTAGAATGTATTCAGTTCAGGTTGAAATCATTTATGAGTAAAGTGATGAAGCAACAGTCTCGAACCTGATACCGGGACCCAGCATTATCTCAGACTTTAAAGAGCCTTTTAAGCTCAACATCTGAACCAGATACAGAGATGGATGGAGCCTTTTATCCTGTATCCTGCATTGATTTCTTCCATATTTTTACATCTTTTATTTCATTGCCTGCATGCCTTAGTGTGTGTGTGTGTGTGTGTGTGTGTGTGTGTGTGTGTGTGTGTGTGTGTGTGTGTGTGTGTGTGTGTGTGTGTGTGTGTGTGTGTGTGTGTGTGTGTGTGTGTGTGTGTGTGTGTCACTCTGCATCAACAGTATTGATTGGGTAATGCCAGGGGAGGCACGTCTGTTGATTCACTGTTGCCAGTCAGACTCGATGTTTATCTGATCAGCTGCGCTGAAGTCTCCCAGCATCAGCAGCAGCAGACTGGCAGAACAAACCTGCCGTACATCCATCGTAGGTTAAAGACTCTTACCGAGCCGTTCTCATTCTTTTCCTTTTCAATACAAAGACTCATTCCGGTTCCTCTGGATTCAACTTTGATTTCCAGCGGAAAGTACCGACTGACAGAGGAAACTGCCCCTCGATGCCATTTGATAGGCACACAATCAATCAGAGAAACAAATTATGTGACGTAAGCAGAGCGACAACCAGACAAAAGACAGTGGAGTGGAGCAGGAGGTCTACTGCGCATGTAAAACGTGTTGATCCAGGATGTTTTTTACAAAATCAGCAGCATTGGTTGTTTTGAACAGAGGCTCTTGGACGTGGCTGCTTAAGCAGCGATTGGTTGGGTACGTTCTGTACCGGGGGGAAATGGCTGTGAATGGGAGAGGTGCCAGACCCAGTTCACAAGTAGCTACAGCTGCCCAGGCTTTGGATTTCCATGAGCTCAATTTATAACTTTAAATCCATTTTGTCCACTACGGTGGTCACTTGTGAACGTGAAATCCACAGTTCCGTGTTTGGTCTCTAACATTTCACACAATAAATGACTGAAGTTGTCAAAATTCTTTAAGAATTAAAATCCTAAAAGCCTAGTCTACTCTGATTGATCCGCTCCAGCGGCCAACCACCCGTTCTGCATCAATTAAATTAGAAACTAAATTAAAGAAAGATGTGCAAAATTTGGAAGCACGTCCAAGTGTAATGAGAGCCAAGAACATTTAAAAGTCAGTGTGACCATGTTGCCACTGGATTTTAGCTCCTGTTTCGTCCCTCCTTACAACCTCTTTAAGTGATTATTCCAGATGTAAATAAAAGTTGCTGGAATCACAACAAAAAAACATCATCTCTAGTTGATGTGGAAGGTGATTTCATTTAATGATGCACCGGATTAAAAAAAGAAGCAGCCTTTTGTCAGAGCCAACGTCAGGAACTGTCTCTGAAAGGGACCACAGATCAACTCGAGGTCCATAACGGGCAGCTTTTCTGATCTTTTTACTAATTTGAAAGAGATATAAACTGCATGTGTTAAAAATTAGTACATGTTAAACTGCTTTTTTTCTTCTTTTGACAGGTTATTGCACAGAACTGAAGAAACCAAAGGTCATTTTCATGATGGGTATGTGAACAGCGATCCACGTCTCCCACACATCCAACACTTCAACACATGCAGAGCTCTTCACATAAGGAATATACACCGATGTCAAATAATGATGAGCAGCTATTGATGGTTCAACTAGTTGTTAGTGAAAATAGTTTAATTACAACAAAGAGATGAACTCTGACGTGTAAAGGAATGCGTCAGAAGATTAGAAACAATAAATGGTACAAAAAATACAAAAGAAAATTAAGTCAACAATTAAACAAATAAAATCAACAAACGAAAATGAATTTCTATAGAGTCCAACTTTAAAGGTATGGATAGAAATAGAGATACAATGGACATTTATAAAATGGAGAAGATAACGGCATTTATTAATCATAAATTGGAGAAATTCACCTCATACTGGGAAAAGTGGGTCAACGATTTTATTTTCTCAAGTCAATGACTGTGTTACTGTATGTTGAAAAGATGACTCCCCACTTGTACATAGTACCGTAGGTTTTAGTGGTTTGTCTTTCTTTTCATTGTTTGGACATAAAACAAAAATATTTTTCCGACATTTAGGACAGACAACAGATATATGCATATATGACGTAACGGATGTGAATGTCTAATGCTGAATGTCAATAAAAAGAAATAAAAAAAAAAAGAAAATGAATTTTTAGACAAAGATTGGAAGAGAGGAAACAATATAGTGTAGTATGGAAATGTTTTTTTTTTAATAGATCGCTTTCAGTTTCATTTGAAGGACTATTTGATTATTTTTTGTGCTCTCGAGTTCTCTCCCAAATGATCACTATATTAGGAAAAGAGCAGTAAATGTGTGGACAGTTGTGATAAAGCAATTTTAAATCCTGCAATTTAAAACAAACATTTACCGAGTTTAGTTTGTGTCTGAGTTCAGACTGAGTTTAACAGCATTAGAGGGATGTTTTATTGGCTCTTTTTCTGTCATCGTCGATCATTTATTCACAAATACATCCATTTATTCTGTATTCTGTTTTAGCGTGATACATCTTCAGACGTTTATTCACCATCAAGTTTAACGGTTGTTAGATATCACTTTTATGAATTACTTTTGGCTGAAACTTCAGCAGATTAACGCAACATCACAGTTGATAAACTACGCTGTCTTCCGTTCACTTTATTCCTGTTCCCAGATCAGCTGATGGATCTAAACTCATACTTCCTTCTCAGAACAAGTTTGAGGATCCAAGTTGAGTCGATCTTTCTTAATAAGCCATATACTGCTATTTTGTGAGGTACCGAAACAGTAAATCTACCCAACTAACCTCTTGTCTGTGCGTTGATGACGGGAGGGGCCGGCTAGCGCTCCGCGGTTTGGTCATGTCATCCACAAATCCATTAGACGAGTCTCTAATGAGAGGATTTCCTGCTTTTATGTCATGTAATATCAGTGTTTTTGTTTTTTAGTTAATCTTTTTCTACAGCTTGGTCAGATAGGAGTTTTGAAGTATATGAAATGAGATGTTTATAAATCCTTTATCCTTTCTTATTCTTTTACATTTCAGACCATCTTGCCTGATTAAATACTACCTACAGTACATAAGGTACTTAAGGTAAATGTCTGGAGACGAGTGCGTCTCAACGCCGCTCAGGAAGAAGACGGTTTGTGTTTTTGGTCATCGACTGTCGTACAGTGGCAGTACGAGGCACCCGCTTTAGAAAAAACAACAAAAGTCAGTCCATTGAAACATTATTTAATCAACCCTCTGTGTGTGTCCTGTGTCACCGCTGTCGGGGTCACGCGTATGAATGTTGAAAGCCATTTTCAGTGAGGCTAACAGTTCGTCTGGATATTTGAGATGCGGCCGAGACGGACAAAGAGCGCTTCTTCAGCTGGTGCAGATAATTAGAGGGACGTGTCACCTGGATATAAAGCAACCGACCCAGACCTGAATGTGTCTCCTCAGCAGGTTTATAGGTGACACAGGTTTGCCACAATAACTAACATCCCATTCTTTTCATAAAAATTAAGAATCAGGCTAAAAGCAGGATTTTACAGTTAAAATGTTCTTTCACATGCAGCGCAGCGGCTTGGTGGTTAGCACCGTCACCCCACAGCGAGGCTTCATGACCGAGTCTCATCTGGGGTCTTTCCACGTGCATTTTCCGGTTTTCCCCTTGCTTGTATGAGTTTTCACATAATCTCCTGTTCAAAAAAGTGTACCGTAAAACTTCAAATAATGGCCGAGTCCCAATTATCTACCAGGTGTAGCAAAATGTTTTTTATATTTAACATCCCAAATAAAGGCCGGGTCAAATATTGTTTTTCTCGTGGCAAAAAAAATTTTCTACTTTATGCAGATATAGCTGTCCTAAACACAAACAAATAACCTTGAACGAATTGAAAAGTGTGTGAATTTTAGAGTTACTTCACTGATGACATGTTATGAAGTTGAGCGGCTCGTGTGTCAGAGAGATAAACAAAAGGAGGGGAAAAGAGGTGAGCTACAAGCTCACCTCTTTTCCCCTCCTTTTGTTTTTGCCTCACTTCTTTTTGCCTCTCTCTTTTCGCTAAGCTTAGATACTTCACAAATGTGCCAGACACCAGCTTGAAGATTATACGAGTGATGGGAAAAGAGTTGTATCGGACCATAGCTGACATCGAGAAGCCGTTCGTGGCTAGCGCTGGCTGGCTGGCGCTGGCTGGCTAGCGCTGGCTAGATCGATCGAGGAACGGCTTCAGTGTCCGAAGACGTACAATAAGATTTGGGTTGAATGGAGACACGCAATTAATAAAGGCAGGTCCCAAATAAACGGCTGTTGATTTGAGCGATTCAAGCAAATAAAACATCCAGGCCTTTATTTAGTGTTCTACGTACGTTAGGTTTATTGTTGATTCTCAATTTCCTGGGGGAGTGTATGTGGACGTTTGTGTGCAAGTGGTCCTGTGATGGATCAATGATCTGTCTGCTCCAGTATCCCCGTGACTTCTGATAGGACGACATAGGCACGGATAATGGCTCGATGGATGTTGCTTCATGACGGGTTTTTGTTGCCATGGCTACGACCTACACCATTGATGTTTGTACGAGGTTCAAATCATTCACTGTTTTCAGGAACTTTTCCCACCACACTTTTGCCTTCAGGATGTTTGTAGCATCATGTCAGCAAATAACAGGGTGTTGTGTTTGTAAAAAAGACTAGACTCATCCATCCAATTTAAAAGATACACAAGAAAGCACAAAATTTCCATCTTAACCTTGAGTTGGGTAACTAATATATTCTCAGACTGCCGCTCCTCTCCTTGACTGGGAGGTTGTTTACTTCATTTCCATTTTGCCGTACTATAAAAACATCTCGGGGCTACATTGTGGGGTGGTGATTAGGACTGTCGCCTCGCATCAAGAAGGGAAATCTAAGCGGCAGCTTCCATGTAGGGTTTGTATGTTTTTCCCATCCCTGCACAAGCTATTTCCAAGTATCTAAAAAGAGAAAAATGTGAGGAGAGTAAGTGATTAAGCTGTTTGTGTGATGAGGAAGGGATACCTAACTAAGTAAAGCCCATCTGTATAATAACTTAAATGACTATCTTCATCGGTCACCGTGACTTGCTTGCGTGACGCTGGTATACGTCTCCCAGATAAGACATGATTGGTTGTTTCTCTGTGTCTCCATGACTTCCCCCGTTTCCTCTTGTTTATCCATTAAGAACCTTTTATTTGTCGATCCAGGAAACCCTTTTCCCAGATTTCATCTTTGCAATCAGACCAGCATTAAAATAGTTAACTGAGATGCCACAAACAAGATTTAACCATTATTCAGTAGATCATTTCAGAGGAAACTCTGTTAAAAGGTCTACTGCCCATTAGTCGGCTCTGTTTATTTCACTTCTAATGTTTTCAGCAATTTTTTTATTTATTTTTTGGTGCATGTTGATATTTAAAGAGTATGTGTGGAGATGGGGTTCAGCTTTTCCCACCAAAGCAACCCACCTGAGAGCAGCGAATACTGTAAAGCAAAGAAAATGACTGAAGTTTGCCAAATCCAATTCAACATTAGTGAAGTCCGGTGTCTCTTCAGCTTAGTGAATAGGGACATTTAAGAGATGGAAAACCTCTTTGCCGTTTGGGCGAACATTTTTCCAGTTTTAGGGGTTTATGCGCTGCTTAGTGCGCCCTGAAAGTATTCATCAGAACCACTTTTGTGGATAATTGCGGCATCTCAATTAGATGAAGCGAGAGGCTTGTCGCCGCTGCAGTCCATTTTTCATTTAGATTGATCTATCTTGACATATGACTTTGCAAATTAAATAACTTTGAAGATTTGCTGCTCTGCGTTTTGCCTGCTTTGCCTTGTGTAACATCTCTCATCTTCATCTCTATGTGCCAGGATGTCTCTTGCTAATTTATTCCATCTGTCATTCTGGCTCGTCTTGTGGACGGTGCTGTGACAGAGCTGTGACGGAGCCGTTCACACTCGAGCTTCTCAAATCTGAGCCTCGGTGCGACTGATTGGCAGAAAAACAGGGAGCAGGATGCAGCAAATTCTCAGCCTTACAAAGCTTCTTCCCCTCTTTCTACTCAAATGTTTAGTTTGTTTGCTCGATTCCATTACATGTTGCCATATAAAACAAAAATAACTAGAAAAATAAGATATTTCATTTAGTTTTTGTTGTTTAAAACTCAGAAAGTGGGAAGTGTAGCAGAGAGCGCAGCGTGGTGGTAAACTCTGGGGTGTTGTGTTTGTATCCTGGTGTGCTGATGATGCCGTGTTGACAGGAAACACAGGCGTCCTCTCACCGTAGACAGCGTGGACAGAAACTCACAGCTAACAGTTCAGTATCTGGGTGTAGAGATGATTCGACATGGTAAAATGTCCAGGATTATACTATATTTTGTACAAGCATGCAGTCCTTATCTGTTACTCTTACTGCTTTTTCTGCAGTCTTTGTCTGCCTGTATGACAGATGGAGGGGTGCAGGAATCTAAAATGTGCTCTTGGACCCATATGTTGGTGAAACATGTAGTTCTGAGCCCCAATTCATCTTCATCAGTGCTCCAAACGCTTCCGTTTTAAATGCCAGGCATCTCACACTCTCTATGGTTTAAACCTCCTCCACCTTGCTCTCGGTTTCACTTCTGCTCAACTTCCTCAAGATCTTCAATCCAAACGGATTTGGACTTCAAAAAGCCCAGAAAGCCGCCCCCAAATGTAAACAACTTTCCTGCTGTCGTAGTTACTCGGCATAATAGATGTTTACCAAATATCAGAATTACCAACAAAAAATCGTTTGAGCAGTTGATCATCCAAAACAGGATAAAAATGTTTCAGAATTAGTGTTTTAATGAGAAAAGAAGATACAAAGTACACAACATGGCCAGGTTGCAGAATGCAAATATCCATTTGTGATTAAAATTGCCTGGGACAAACGTGAACTACCAGGTCTGAAAAAGGTGAGGGTATTTTTAGAAAACACTAGCAAGGTTTTGTTCCCCAATCCTAGGAAAGACATGTTGGTGCCTAAACCCACAGTAAATAATAATGAGTTCTTCCCCTTACTGTTGGTTAGCGAGTAAGTTGCAGAGCAAAGAAGCCATGCAGGCCACAAAGAGCAGACGGCGGCGCTTCCATTAGTGGCGCTCCAGGATAAGACTGAGAAGTTTAAAACTGAAAAGTGTAAAACGAAGTGTGGACTTTTAACAGCTTCTTTCAGCCGTTGGACCTCCATGTACAGTGATGGACCCGGTAGGATCACATGACTTAGCAAACTACTGTTGCAAAATGAAAACTATGTCTCAGTGAATTAATAGTAATAGAAACATGACAAAAGCTCAAATTTTACATTTTTGTGGTTTAAAAAGTGGGTTTGTCATTCTGTCCTTACAGGAGTCTCACTCCTAACAACTGCAAAACCAGCAAACCAGCTTCATTTATTTAACACAGCTCAACATACGTTAAGTAAAAAGAGGCAATAAAACAGAGACACGTTAGAAAACACACACAAAATGCAAAGGATAAAAGAAAACAATTGCTACGGACAGACAGACAGACTTTATTCATCCCCAAGGGGAAATTTAGTTGTCACCGCAGTCCGGTATGAATACAATAGAATAATAGAATAAAATTAATGTTACATTTTCCCCATTATTTTTATACAATAAACCGTATTAGAGCCAATCTGAGAGCATGTAAGGCCGCCATACTGTCATGAGTTTTAACATGAATGTATTCATGTGCGATACTCGGCTTTACATGGCTCATCTCTGATCCTGCACCTGCTAAGCTTAAATAGTGTTTTTGTGCTAAATCTCCAATGAATAATTCCATAATTGTCCCATTCTGGCTTCTTATGGACCTTTCTGAGTTCACCGTCATCCCTGAGTCAACCAAGTCTTTTTTTATCTATTTATTTTTTCACTTGTTTTCCAGGTGCATAATGGTGAGGTTTATAAAGGCACCTGCCTCAAGGTGGCTTTTAATAAACCCCTGCTTCACTCAGCTTATGGTCATGGTACTTGATTCTCTCGTAGAAACAGGCCTCACAACACAGCATTCTTACTCAGACTGGAGTGTTTCCTGGCTTGAGTCAAACGCATATATAAAAACTAAATAGTAACTAACTGGAAATAAAGGGAAAAGAATGATGTTTAGTCCTAATTTGTTTTATAAATGAATTTGTAAATGTTATATCAACATAAATCGGATTCTCAAATAATGCACACTCTGCAGAATAGAGGGGCGGGGTCAAGGCAAGTGGCTGACTCCGCCCCCTAAAACTAGCACATTGAGCAGAGTTGTAAAGTATGTTGCCATAGATGAGGCACTATATGTCGTTGGTATTTTGTCCAAAGTATATTGCAGATATTTTATTAAGACCTCAGAAAATTGTCAATTAAATTCGAGACACATAAAAATATGTTATTTAACAACTCTTTCCCAGCCTGAAGCCCTCACTGTGGATGCCTTTGCCATAGCTGTCATTTTTGTTTTTAAGTCTGCAAAAGGTATTCATTCACTATAATCATGTCTTTTTTTTATACTTAACTACTAGAATAAATACACATTTGTATTGTTTCGATAAGTGGTCTAATTTTAAGTTAGCAGGTTGTTGACATATTTCTCACCATTCATATCAAAACAGGTCTGTCACATCATCGTTAATAATATATACAGTAGATTTTGTCGTCACTCCCAAAATATTTTGTTGTAGCTTGAGTCTGAATGTATTTTCTACAAATTATTTTTAAAGAATATCACTATTACCTTGACGGCACCATTAAGTGTCACACTGGGTGAAAACACTGGGGCTGCACACAGGAAATCCACTGCTGTGTTTGGACAGGTCAGCAGCTGTCAGACTGAAGCACTGTGACAGGCCAGTTTAGATGCTGGAGAACAAGTTCTGGTCCTTTTCCCGAAGATCAATGTGGGTTTGTGTGTCTGGACAATAATATAAATACATTGCCACTGTTGGTCATCAGTCTGTCATTATTACCAGTAGGTTGGCCCAAGATGACATCTACCTGCCCTGTGTGGTAAATCACCAGCGACAAAAGAACTGCTGCGGGGGGTGTTTCCACTGAATGGTGTTTTTCTATTTATGACCATAACTCTCCATATCTCCTCCTGCGAGACTGCTCTTCAAATAAAAGGAGAAAAAAAGGGCAAAAGGGGCAAAAAAGGGCAAAAACATCTTCAGCTTTAGTTTACTGCAACCGCCGCTGTTGCAAAGACAGTCAACAGTAAACAAAGTCAGTGGGTGATTATTCCAAGCCAAAGCTTGTATGTATTGCAGTAATGCATTATAATTAAGTAGTGTTGTAGCACGACTACATCATAGAAACAAGGCCAAAAACAGTTGGTAACTAGATTTGGTGGCTTTGAATTGATGGAATATTTCGCATCCAGTGATGCCGCAGACGTGCAAATGTGAAAAAAGTGTTTCCATTCCATTTTTGCACTGAACTGGATTATCAACACGCCGGAAAAAAAAAAACCCTCCAATGAAAGCGTGAAAGGTTTTTGCAATATTTGACATCTTTTTCGAATTCTGGGTTTTTCCATTACAGGTTTTTCTTAGCGATATTTAGGTTTTGCGCAATTCTAGTGGTAACAGGAACTCCTCTTCCTCTCTGCCATGATGTCCACTGCAATTCTGTGAGCAAACACCATCTTATAAGCATTGCTGACCACCATATGACTGGCAAGGTGAAGTAATATAAAGCTTTTGCAAGAAAAACCACATACTGTGCATACTCAGTGTAGAGTCGCTACTATTAGCTGCTGTGATGGATGGATGGATGGACAGACAGACGGACGACGGACGGACGGACGGACGAAGGTATACTGGTCAGTTGCACAATGGATATATTGGTAGTAGTAGTTCTAGTAATGTGGCACACAGTTTCAAATATCACCTTGTTATTGAAAGTTATATTAGATCAAAAGGACGGGAGATCAGAAGAGCTATGCAATCTTCTCTAAAAATAAAACACTATTCCTTCAAATGACATTGAAATGAATATTTTCTGATGGAGATACTCATCGGTCGCTCTTCAAAAACAGCCTAAACCAGGAGCTGCTATAAAAGCTCTGGTGGGGGGCTCTGTGCTGTTAAAGCAAGGAAGCAGGGTAGGTATTCAGTCAGAGGACAGGGTGGTAATTATTTGCGGCTTTGGGAACAGTCAATCAAACGTGTGAACGCACCCACACAACTCGCCCACTCACCTTTAATGCGTTTCCTCTCTACTCCTTTTTGTTTCTTCATAAATACACACATGTGGATTGAGCACTCCGCTTCTCACTCACAATCCAGTTCCTATTATCTCCCCCCATCACTGTCTCTCACCTTTTAATCATCCCCTCTGCACACACACACACACACACACACACACACACACACACACACACACACACACACACACACACACACACACACACACACACACACACACACACACACACACACACACACACACACACACACATTTCCGTCAGCTCTGAGGAGTAACTGATCTCTGTGTGTCCGTCAGGTGGCCCGAGCTCAGGTAAGACCGTCCAGTGTGAGCGGATGGAGGAGAGGTTCGGCCTACGTCGCGTAGCCCCAGGCGACTTGTTGTGCAGCGAGCTGCAGGGTCGCAGCGAAAGAGGGCGCCACCTGCTGGAGCTGCTGGAGAGAGGCGAGAAGCTGCCTGAGGTCAGTGGGGGCCTCGGGTCTTGTCTGGGGGGGAGAATGTCCTTTGTGGCGAAGGACATGTCATGTTTCCTCAGAGTTTCACAAAGTGTCTGTAGGGCTGAAATCCACCTTTTATTCATCGGTAATAAAATGTATAACCATCTTTTACACTGTTTCATGTTGAATTCTGAAAGCAGTGCAAGGAAAGATTCAAACCCACAGAATTATGAGAAGATCCTGTACCTATTTTTTTTTTAAAACGACATGACTTGTTTCATCACTGGTTGCAGAGCCCTCACTCACCACTGCACCTTATATGATAGAGTTGAATGCCGTCTTTGACGACGCGCCGTCTCATCCACTGGTACAGTTTTATCTATAAAGCAATCCTTGGTCTACTTCCACATTATTTATGCAACTACATTTCCAGAACCCACAGCAATTTTCTGCTTACGTTCCAATGATTTATATCTGCTAAAGGTGCCAAAGGTGCATTCCGAACCAGGTAAACACTGTTTTAAGTACGCTGCACCTGCTGCCTGGAACTCCCTACAGAAGACACTAAATCTGAAGGATCTCATCACTGTTGGAAATTTTAAAAGCCGTATGAAGGATCTTGCAGCAGCTACTTTTTACACTTGTTGTTTTAATGTAAATTCTTAATCTTGTGTTTTAACCTATCACACATTTTTATTTATCTTGTTGAGTGTTGAGTATTTTATATTTATTTATTTTATTGAGTTGGTTGTGTCTGTTTTTAATTGTTGCACTTTTAATGTTTCTCTGGCTGCTGTCTTGGCCAGGCTTCCCTTGAAAAAGAGGTCATTGTATCTCAACGGGACCGACCTGGTTAAATAAGGTTAAATAAAAAAAAACAACTTGTCAAAATAGTACATTTTAGTGCAATTTGTATCCATGGTTTGCATCAGTGGCTTCATCGCCTCAAACTTATATGAGGAAAGGGTATCTAGCACAAGCAGTGACGCCTGAACAGAAAATCTGAGAAGAAAGATATCACTGAAGCACTTTTTTGACTAGCAGGTTGATCTGTTGGAGGATTATTGCAAAATCCTGACAGCTAGGAGCAGAAACCGGAATAAAAAAAATAAAAAGATAAGAAAGATTATAATTTCATGAAGCTTCCATAGGAAGTCATGCTTAACTGCTGAAAGGGACTGAAAGGGACTCTGTGATCTCTGAGCATCCCTCAGGCTGAGAAAAATACTGGTATGCTGTGCAAAATGATTTCCTGCCAAAAGACTAATTCAGTAAATAAAAAAAAGGGAATTCTGAGGCCGCAATAATCCACAGTCAACAGCACCCAAAGTGGCTTTCATAGAAACTCCCCAGCTGTACACAGTGTACCAGACAGAGCTGGCATGCCCATCTGAGCTTAAATATACAGTAAGGAGCTGCAGGAGCTGCGGACAGAAACTCCTTTACACTCTGTCATCTTGATAAAACATCCACAATTTCAACCACTCTCAGATGATGCAAACATGTTCAGGGAGGCAGTATCCATAAGTGTAGATGAATTGGAGTCATTGTGAGTTATTAAACCCATCTCTGGCAGGGGTAGATTGCATGTTGATTAACACAGATGGCTCGTTGAATTTGGTCAAATGCTGCTGGAAATGTTTTGCATGGCTTAACAAGTTTGCATGCACGGAAACACAGCCCCACCCACCACAAACCAAAACTGAACCAAAGCTACTCACACAACATTTATGCTGCAAAGGACAAAACTGATTAAAGGTAATCACTTAACTTAACTCACTTAACACTATAAAAGATATACAGTATATGTACTTAGTGCTGCAACCCCGGTAAATAAAAAGCCTGCATGATTGAGGCATGCAAAGCCTCTTCTGCAGTCATTCACCCTTTAATTCTGAGCTCAAATCTTAAAGCACTTCAAACACTGCTTCTCTGACAATCAGCTTCAGTAAATTAAACCACAGCCTCAAGATAAAAGCTCTTTTCACACAGTGGTCGCATTATACAGGTGATAAATGAAAGTCCTCGTTAAAGCCACGCCGTTCTGTTATTTACAGCAAACCCAACAGCGGCAGCGCAGCATCACACTAGCGTGTGATTCCATGCAGATCACAATTATGGGCATCACACCATCGGTAAACCAAAAATGCAGAAACAGTGTCTGGAAAAGCTAAAAACGCTGCCATAGTTTGCTCTTCAACGCCATTACCTGTCTTTGTCGTGCTGTGTGAAATGCACAGAAGTACAAATAGAAAGGTGCAATATTTTGTTCAGCTGTTCCACCTCTGTTACACTTTTGGAGGGAGTAACGGAGGTGAGACGGAGAACACAACAAAAATGCAGAAAACAGTGCATGGAAACACTAAGAAACTGGACTATTTCTACTTATACAGTGCAGCATGTAGTATGGAACTATAAAACCATTGTTAGCCGGATACTATAAGACTGGTTTCCAGTTTTGGATGGAGGAACTAAACACTACGTCTCTGTCTTGAACCAGACTGATCCTTTAGATTAAAAAAAAAAAAGACTGAGGATGTCTGATTAGCTAATTGTAATCTAGAAAAAGATAAATTGAGGATCTTAAATCTGAATATAATTAATTGAACTGTTTTATTGAAGAACTCAGTGCTTAAAATCTGCTCCACTGAGTATGTTATTGCTATTTAAGTAAGGAAAATGAAACCAAAATCTTTGGAGTTTCCACTTAGGCCAAGGCAGTGGTTCCCAAATCTTTTTCTGGTGCCCCCTCCCCTTTTGGTTCATAAGGAAATTATTGCATAACTCATAACTTAGCATTCTTAGCTTGACAGTTGAGTTTAACTGGACACAGCTTTGATTTGAGAGCTGAAGCTGAAGTTTTGTCCAAGATTTTATTTTCAGCTGCTAGCTGAGTAGCAGGTTTGTTTGCAGGTGTCTTTACTGTGACTGTTAGCAGGACAGACTGAGCCGCTCTGAGCTAAATTATGTATTAATGTATTATCCGCACAACTTTCACCACTTTCTTGATGCTTTTTTTTCTCCTCCTGTTTTTTAATATTTTACTTCTCACTGCCAGAAGCAGTCAGAGCGAGATGAAGAGGCGAGGCGATGTCAATGTCGTCATTGCAAATTCTCCTTATTGTCCCTGCTTTGTTGCACAGTTGGTCGGCCCTCTGGGTCGGTCCCCAGAGCATTTGCCTGCTATGCCTGTTGGCCTGCAGCGCCTCTGATTATGCTAGCAGTGTTCATTCTTACAGTCATTCAACCCCTCTAGGGGACGCGCCCCCCACGTTGGGAACCCCTGGACTAACTAGACTAACTAACTAATGTTTTGTTCCCTGATTTAGTCTTTTCTTTCCTCCCACTTGAACAGAAAACAAAAAAATTCTGTTGATACAACAACAGTAATAAAAGACCGACTAAGGCTTACCATCATCCCAACGTAAAAAGAGCAACTGATTTGAAGGCCATGTAAAAAAATCAAACTCCCACGCAGAGATTTGCTTTACCTTCGTTGACTCGGTGGAGAAACCCGAGTGCTTTCAAGCAAGGCTCAGCTGTCTAAGCTTCTCACGGCACATTAAGGTCATCTCCCATGTGCTCTCCGACATGAGAACGGCAAAATGTTTTGGGTTTTTTCTAATGAATGAGACAGTTTTATTTATATATATACAGTATATATATATATATATATATATATATATATATATATATATATATATATATATATACACATATATACAGTACAGACCAAAAGTTTGGACATACCTTCTCATTCAAAAAAATTAGGAAAAATGTGTCCAAATTTTTGGTCATATATTGAAGGGATAATGCCCGACGAGATGTACATTATCATAAATATATGGACGACGCAGGGGCGTGAACCGTCCGAGGCGAAGCATATACAGTATATATATATATATATATATATATATATATATATATATATATGCTTCGCCGGACGGACACGGTTGGACACACGTACTGTATATACACAGACAGATAAGACAGACAGACAGACAGACAGACAGACAGACAGACAGACAGACAGACAGACAGACAGACAGACAGACAGACAGACAGACAGACAGACAGACAGACAGACAGACAGACAGACAGACAGACAGACAGATAGATAGATAGATAGATAGATAGATAGATAGATAGATAGATAGATAGATAGATAGATAGATAGATAGATAGATAGATAGATAGATAGATAGATAGATAGATAGATAGATGAAAAGAGGAAGGGAGTGGTCTAAAGGAGGAGGAATAATCCCCCGGAGGGATTACTGAAGTGCTCTTCTCTAAGTTTAAAGCAGCAGATTTTACAAAATCACACACAGATTTAAAGGTTTTAGTTTAAAATGAGACCAAATGTGGTTTTTAGAGTGCCTGGTCCACTCCTAAATACAAAGCCGTGATAACGATACCTGGAGAGTTTGACTTGTTTCTGCACTGTTGCTTGGCAACGCAGATGGTGCGATTTTAACCCGTCCCCCGTGTCCACATGTGTGCTGCAGGTCTGATCAGCACATGTGCTCACGCGTGAACACCTGTGAGGTTTCAGAGACATCGTTCATATTCTATGTGCTGGAGAACTTTTTTACCTACGATGGCTTCTGCTGATTTAAAACCACCTTGTTTAAAGAGCCAGACACAAATGCCTGGTTGGAAGGATATCAGTCTGCTGACGAGGTCGTGTCATGCACAGATATACACTCCGCCTGCCAGTTTCCCTCCTCCTCCTTCCTGTCGGTGCTTCTCTCAGGACCTCTCAGCCTCGTCTTTCCGACTGAGTTTTTGTTCTGCAGTCAGTCGATAAGGAGAGCATCCAGGTCCAGGGGCAGCAGACCTTTCAGATCAATAGTTCTGAATATTTTTCAATAGTCTGGCTGAGAAAAACGCTGTTAGACTGAACTTTCCAGGGGAGCGAGATACGCTCAAACACACGCAGTCATTTTATTACTAATATTATCATAAAAGTGCTATATTTTAAGGACCATTGCACTTATCAAACTGCTCAGATGAAGTTCAGCTGCTCCATTAAATTCAAAATGATTATATTCAAAGTAAGGAGACGATAAGTAAATTCAATTAAATGCCTTGTGAAGAATATATTGTAGTCTATGGTTGACTTTTTATGAAATAGTAAATTCTTACACAGTGAAATAGTCTAAACTCATAAACATCATAATACTGCTGACAAAAATACAACATTTGATGGAACATTGCACCAATCTGGGAGGCTACAGTTTGTGTTGCATTTGGATGGATGATTAGAAACAATTATAACATCATAATGGCAGCATTTATTGCCAGACTATTTAAAAAACAATTAGCCAATGAAGTTTTCTCCCAAGTGGAATAAAACTAAGCACTTAATTCACTTAATGAGATAATTAAACTCAGTTATGCTTGAAGATATACTTGACTTCGGGTTGCTGCTACTCAAAACACGTTGCTCTTATGAAAATAAGTACCGTTCGGATAAGCTTCCAAGAAAACCATTAATTTAAGGCATATGCTGCTAAATGAGGATATAGAGGATAGATGTTTACTATAGTTATGGTATTGGAAATACTATTATATAGAAAGCCATTACTTAAAAATACTTTGTTATGAAAACCTTAATCAAAAGAAAGATTTAACAAAATTAAAATGTGAAAAAACTTCCAACATTTCCAATCCCTCAGGCAGCTCTCCATCAATAACCAGCATTCCTCTGCGGCTGAAATGATCCCACGGGCAAAAGATTACCTTTGGAAATCTTTGTCAGTCACAACAATCCAGAGCTATATTCACAAACGTGTGAAAGCCTCTATTTTCCTGTGCAAGAAAGGGGCTTTGTGTCACCTCAGACGCATCTGGGATGGACCCTTCCAGTGCAGAAATGTGTGATGTGGTCAGACACATCAGTATTCCTGATGTTGAATACTGACATCAGCTGCGATCTCTTCTGCTGCAATCGGGAGAGATTTTAGAGCAGCATCCACTGTCTTTAAGACAACCTCATTTTCAGGGATGCCCATGCATTTTCAGCAGGACAATGCAAAGCCACATGTTTCATGAATTACAAATTCATGGATGAGGATCACAAGGGTACGGATACCTTTCCTTGGTGGAGAATGTGTGAAGAATTTTAAAGAATGCAACAACTCCACATCGATCCACAACTCAAGACAATAACAGCAGTAACAGTTAAATCGCTCAGGATTGTGAATAGCAGGATGGCTTTTAGGAAGGAGGGTTGGAAGGTTTACAGCCTCAACTTGTTTTGTTGACCTGAAATGCTGACATATTAAAAACTGATGCAGTATTTTAGGTTAAGACTCTGCAAAGAAAAGAAAGTTAAAAGTGTATGTTGGGTGACTTTTATTTAGTTTTTTTGAATTTTCCTTCTACACAGTTAGGAAAACATATGTTTAAAGCTCCAGGGGCCTCATTTATAAAAGAGTGCGTATGATCCATAATAAAAGTGCACGTTCGCCCAAAAGCCGAAAATGGCGTGCGCACAAAAAAATCTGGATTTATAAAACCGTGTGCACGCACACATGCACGCAATGTTCGCTTTATAAATCACATTCCAGCTGGAAGGTTGCGCAGGTGAATTCGTCTCATACCTTGCCTCTACACGCCCACTTTCTACCATATATGGGCAATGCAAACTACATGATGAATGTATTTGCATATAAATGAGCCTGCTGAGCATGCGCAGCGGCTTCCTGCAGCCTGTTTCTGCTGCGGGTCAGGATGAATGATACGTGTCGAGCCACCGTGCCACTAAATTTCACGGAGACTGAGATCGAGATGTTGTGGATGAGGTGGAGGACAGGAAAACGACATTATTTGGTGGTCACAGTAAAAGTATAAATAGTATATAAATAGTATAAAAGAAAGCGAGTGAGTGGCAGCATGTTGTTGCTGCTGTAAACGGCGTGAGTGCCACGGACAGATCTGTTGCAGAAAAAAAGTGGGGTGAGTTTTATGTGCGCGCGTGAAACCTTTAAGGCTGATTTATGGTTCTGCGTTACACCAACGCAGAGCCTACAGCCTGAATTATGGTTCTGCGTTAAATCGCCGGAGAGCCTACGGCGTAGGTGCGCGTCGCCGCGTAGGCTCTGCGTCGTCATTCACACTAGCAACTTAGATTGTTGTAAACATAATGTACATTTCAGAGGTTGTCAGAGTTTGCATCACAACTACAGTAACAAAGATACATTATTGTCGAGATAGTGATTCCAGGGTAAAATATGTCAATTAATTAATTAAACACACACACACACACACACACACACACACACACACACACACACACACACACACACACCTCACACACACACACACACACTGAAGATCTGATGGGCTCTGAAGTTTGTTCTTCACTGGTTGATGTCCTGTTTGCCATTTGTCAGTGTATCATTAAGTTATCTAGACTCAACTATGAATAAGGTGGATGTTCACATCATTATCCAAGCCGAACCAAGCCAAGCCAGGCCGAGCCGAGCCAACTTTATAAAGCACTTTAAAACAGCAAGCACTGACCAAAGTCCTGAACATAAACAATACTTTACACCACTAAAAGACACAAAATTCAAAAACAAGAAATAAAAACCACAGAGATAGAAATTAAAGCAGCACAATGTAACTTTCAGCTTTTGTTGAGTTTGGCGGCTCCTTTGGACAAAAGCGGTAGTGCTTTACCAGTAGTGTGGCAGGGTTCCTACCATCCACCTCAAAGTTACATAGTGCCAGTGAAGACGATACAGATCCCCTCAGACCATGACAGAGGTGTCATTAAACCTGTTGGAAGTTGATGTACCATCACAATGACTCTGGAAATATTATATTAAGGTGGAAAAGTTACATAGTGCTGCTTTAAAGCATTCATTTGAGCGCGTTCATTTCCGTGAGAAGGTTGAACTGAATGCAACATATTTACAAATAAAGAACTTGAACGTGAATTTGTTCATTCTGCAGATCAGGAACTGGAATTTGAACTGTTCAGATTATGTGAGTTTCAGCTTCACTGTTTAGATCCAATCATTACGGAATAATCCTTCTCATTTCACCAGCGGGAGGCGCGCACATTCAAAATACTCGACGAGCCCGGTGCAGTCTTTACGAATGAAGCCTGAATTATGGTTCTGCGTTACACCAACGCGCCGCGTACCCTACGCCGTAGGCTACGCCATCAATTTAACGCGGAACCATAATTCAAGCTTGACAGGTGAAGAGAGACGTCGCGGACGTAGCGTCAGCGAGCCGTCAGATGATGATCCGCTTATCATTATCTGCGGGAATTTTACACATCGTCTCCCAAAGAGTCCGACGGTAGAAATCTAACCTTTCTGTGCAAATTATGTCCACCTGCGCTGAGAAAACAAGTCTGAACGTCTGCCTCGTCAACTTCAAATTGGAAACGTCATGTGGAGTTAAAGCATCCGTCCAGTGGGAGAAAATATCTGCGAGTCCTTAACAATCAAAAAAGTTCCCAGAAAGACCAAGAAGACCCAACAGCCTCGAACGACCCCAGCCAGTCCCACTGCTGCACCTTCAGGGGGTAGTTTTGAAAATCCGTCCCGTCTTCATTCAGTATCAAAACAAATGCACGCGACGGGACAGGATCTTTCCGGAAGTACGCGCCGGTGCTCATGGGAAACGTAGTGTTCTTTCTGGTAAAGCACTACCGCTTTTGTCCAAAAGATGGCGCCAAACTCAACAAAAGCTGAAAGTTCCGTTGTGCTGCTTTAAAGCAGCACAATGTAACGTGAGACTTTTCTTTTTCACCAAGTGAACAGACGGAACGCAAAAAAAAGATGTTAAACTGCTGGAAAGGAACTGGAATTTACCGGGATACCTTAAACAAGGAAGCCAGGGAGCGGTATATGGAGAAAATAATGATTATTAACGGTCTGGATCCATATGAAATCCCTACTAAAGAATGAAGCTCCTCGTCGGAGCGCCACTCTTTAGAAGGGATTTATTGCCGCAGTTCTGCACAACCCACGTCTCCGGCTACCTTGTTACAAATAAGCTACAAATAAGAGTTAATATTTTTTCCTCAACAAACTAGTTTTATCTGAAGATTGGGGTTAATTGCACCGCAGAGAGCTGGCCAGCAACTGCGTTTAGCTGGAGAAGTGGGGAATAAAACCCGTATGAATGATCCAACCGTCTGTGTGAGTGTTTGTGGAATATATATATACTGTGTGGAAGGTGTTTGGTCGTTACAGCCGCGATCCAAGCGAGCCGACGACTCTTTCCCTCTTTTACTCTGTTATATCAGATACTCAGTCTCCGTGGTTCTTCCTCCGAGCAGGAAAGCGGTGAAAAGTTAAACCATTAGCGATCTTTTCCCCATGTCTGTTGTGTGTGGAGCTGCTGCAGCCACAACGCAGCAACGGGTTACCAGCTTCTCCTGAGCTCTGCGCTCCACGCCCCGCCCATTTTCGTCTCGACTGCGAATCGGGAAGGAGGGGGAAGTGACGTATGCCGTAAAGCAGTCAAAGCCGTAAAGATTTGTAGTTTTTTAGTGTGGCAGGGTTCCTACCATGCTCCTCAAAGTTACATAGTGCCAGTGAAGGTAATACAGACCCCCCCCAGACCATGACAGAGGTGTCATTAAACCTGTTGGAAGTTGATGTACCATC
Source organism: Cololabis saira (assembly GCF_033807715.1). Classification (NCBI taxonomy): domain Eukaryota; kingdom Metazoa; phylum Chordata; class Actinopteri; order Beloniformes; family Belonidae; genus Cololabis; species Cololabis saira. The sequence goes on from NC_084596.1 coordinate 19,534,360, forward strand.
ACAATGACTCTGGAAATATGATATTAAGGTGGAAAAGTACGTAGTTACGTAGTGTCGCTTTAAGAATAAAATAAATAAATAAGTTCATCTCATAATGGGTTAAAAGCCTGGCAGTAAAGGTAGGTCTTAAGAGATGATTTAGAAATGGCAGAGGAAGAATACCGTCTGATATTTACACAATAGGGGGCTACAACAGCAGGTGCCCTGTCCCCGCAGAGTCTTCAGTACACCCAGGATCAGCTGGACGGCTGATCTGAGTGTAAATGCAGCAGCTCAGAGAGCTGGGCTGGGCGAGACCATTTAGAGATTTAAAAACAAATAAAAGGATTTTACAATAAACTCTGAAATGGACCGCCAGCTAGTGCAGCGAGGATAAAACAGTAATGTGCTCTCTCCTCCGTGTTCCTGTTAAAAGCCGTGCAGCAGCGTTCTGCACCAGCTGAAGACGAGACGGGGCGGACTGACTAACAGCAACGTACAAGGAGTTACAATAATCCAGGATTAAACAAAGGCCTCGCCAATGCAGGAAATAAAATCTTTTTTAAAAAAGAGAGAGAGAATACATAATAGTAGGACGCAGAGACCAAGCAGGGAGCAGCACAAGAGAGCATGGCAGAGTGACAACAGACTGGCAAGAGAAGTAGGTGAGGCCACACTATGTGTAGACCAGGACAGGTGAGGCAGTCGAGGACGAGGAACAGCAGTCAAAGACAGGAAAAGACACTAAACAGAAACAACTGAACCGCAAAAACAAATTTTACAAATCAAACAATAACCAACTATGTTGTGTATTTTCTTGATTTTCTTATTTTTTAGTCTTGTTTTTTCCTAGTAAAGCTTCTCTTCTGTGTGCAGTTATTCCTGTGATTTGACTTTCCCTGTCCTGTCTCGATTGTTGACACTCCTCTTCTGTTATATTGTCCTGCTTTCCTGTCCTACCCTTCTCGTTCATCTGTTTGTCTTGATGTCTATACCTTCGTCAGTCCTTTCGCTTCCCCCCTTCGGTCCATGTTTTTGCCTTTGTTATATATTTTTGATTCTTGATTTTCTTTGGTTGAAAATTAAGCCCTTTCTTGTTTGTTGCTCCTGCCTCCGGATCTCCCGCATGCGGGTCCTCCCAACCCCTGATTCATTTACACCAAACATGAGTTGTTGTTGCAATTAATGCCAAACAACCTGATTATGAATAAACTTTAGCAAAATTAGCTAGTTGATGCCAGAGAGATACAACAAGCACACGACAAAACCACTTTTGTACAATTTAGCTTTAAGTTAATGTGAATTCCAAATAGTAGAAACTATAATGACAAAGAGCTAAAAGATGAGTCAACAGATTCAGCTTTAAGAAACAACGTATTCCTATTCCCTCTACAAAGTCATCCTTAGGTTAACTCATTAGATTTGAGGAATCTTTCTGGCTTTAAAACACTGCAGAAGTGATTTTAGTAAGTTAACGAAGGGGGTCAGCATCAGAAGCCTCCTTGAAGAGAGGGTGCCCTCGGTCTTTGCCCCAGGGTGTCACGTCACACGTCACTATATAAAGTTCATCAAGTAAATTTGTGCAAAGTATAGACCTGATTTTTCTGAATTATAATGTAAAGTAGGCTGTTCTCAACCATAAAGTGTGCCACTACACAGAAGAAACAACCCCTATAGAAATAAACTTAAAGGGGACCTATTATGAAAAACAAGTTTTCTCTTGCTTTAACATATATAAAGTGGTCTCCCCTCAGCCTGCCAACTCAGAGAAGGAGGAAAGCAACCAAATTCTGCAGTGTCTGTCTGTACAGCCGCCCGGATGAGCCATCCAGTGTGATGTGACTTCTACGAGCTGTTCAGATTCTGCGCCCGTCGTTACGTGACAACGGGAGCGATGCGTGAAACCCCACCCACAACTAACTCCGCCGGCCGGAGCTTCAGCCATTTTTCATAGCGGCGTATCGCGTCATTCAGGCAGCCAATCAGCACAGAGCCTCATTATCATAGCCCCGCCCACTCAGAATCCCTCATAGATAATGAGGTTTGAGAATGGGAAGATAAAGACATGGCTGAATTTCTAATGTATTCAGCAAAAACAATCAAAAGCTTGTTTTAAAAACATTCAAGGCCTGTTTAAAATAGCCATTAGATGCCATAATAGGTCCCCTTTAATATTCCTAGATCTAATCTGAAGTACCTTTGTTAACGGGGTAAGAACATTTTTACAACTATCAAAATAGTCTAAAAATGTCTTCTAATGTTTTGAAACAAGCCGTTTTTACTTTCTTAGAAATGAGTTTTGCCTCAGATTCTCTGCACCGTGATTCCCAGCCTTGTGACCAGTGCTGGATGTGTTTTGTCAATCCCTCATTTTTCAAGGGGGTTACATTCCTAAAAGAACCCGTGATAGGTGAAATCTGTGAAGTTTATGTTTTTTACAGTTATTATACAAGCTTCTAATTGCGGAGATCAGCACCGCCGCACCGTGACCCGAGTCATTGGATTTGAACGGAACAAAATGAAAAATGATTATGAGAAAAAAAAACACAATAATTGTGACTGGCGCGTATTTCACCATTCTGAAGGTGCGGCTGCATCCTTATATGCCTTCTTCTGCCTTTTAGGCCCAACCGCGAGTGCCTTTGTGGGTGCAGAGCGTTTTGTCAACATTATGGGTTTTGGAGAAAATTTGCAAACTGTTTTATGTACATGTAAATGTACAGTACTGTACATATTAAACCGTAACGTTATTGACACACAGGAAGTGAAGAAGCGGGGAGGCTGTTTAGCCAATCAGAATGCAGAACACAATGCACAATGCAAATCTGTGAAGCAGCGAGACCGTGAGAAGTGAACCGCGTTATAGCGAGGGATTACTGTATCACAGATGCATGCCAATAATGAAAGTTTAAGTTCAGAAAGAATGAAAGGAGACTGAGCTCCTTTCTGCCCCCCCTCCTGTATCATGTTTTGACTTATACATGAGCTGAAACCGTGGGAACTCTCACAAGCCAAAGCTGCGGTGAAGCAGTATAAGAAAACAGCATCTTGATCATTTCAAGAGTTTTTACCTCACTGGCAAGTCTCGCTGGTGTTGGGATTGTTCCTTCTAATATTCCCAGAGAATGTGGTTTAACGGTAGATATTTCTGTCGTGTCTGTGTGTGTTTCATCTCCAGGAAACAGTGCTGGAGCTGCTGTGCGATGCCGTGGCGTCTTCGGTACGGCAGGGAAAAGGTCTGGTCGTCAGCGGCTTCCCCAGAGACTTGCGGCAGGCGGAGGAGTACGAGGCCAAGGCAAGAGCACCAGACGCATGAATAAACGATGATGATGTGTTTGTGTAGTAAACAGAGCAGAGTTGAGGAGTCAGGAGAGTCACGGAGCAAAGTGACAACTAGCAGAACTAGGAAAAGTGTGGAAATAGCGTTTGAAAAGAGGTACACAGCAAACACAAACAGGTGTTCAGAAGGAAAACTAGTGCAGAAAGTAGAAGAAATACCGTTTAAGATGACTTTTCTAGGTTAATTAACGCGGACATGTCCTCCTCTTGTGCCGTGTGTCAGATGGGAGATCCCAGTGTTGTGCTCCTGCTGAACTGCTCGCTGGACACCATGTCCGGCCGAGGGTCGTGTCGGAGCAGGTCCTCCTCCAGCCTCCGTCCCAACTCAGACAGAGAGAGCGCCGTGCACAGGAAGGCCGAGAGCTTCTACAGCGACAGCCAGGCGGCCGCGGCTCACTACGAACACAAGAAGCTTCTGCACACGGTGAGAGGAAGATGTTGTAGCTAAGAGGCTACGGCCACCATGCCAGTCTGATGAAAACCAGGAAGTAAATGTATCACCTTTATCACCTGAGGAAAACGAGACGCAACGAAAATGCTGGTCATGTGATGATAACGATAATTAAATATCTAATGCAATATCGTAGACGAATAAAAACGAGACTAAAATGTAGATTACAGAATAAAAACTCTGCTAAAATGTGTCTTCATTTTCGTTGACCAAAGCGAGACAAAATGTTCTACCAAAGATCCTTAATGTCCATGTTTTCAGTAGTTTCCTCTGGTTTAGTTCTGCTGCTGGGTGACGTCACGTCCTCAATCCCAGTCGCTGCAGCGGGGAATCAGATCCAGAAGCTGCAGCTGCAGAGTTAGAGGCTGATGCCGTTAACGCAGAGCTCTAGGTTCACGTCAATTAAAAACAAAGTTACATAGAGAAACGCAGGGAAATTTCCTGGGGCTGGGAGAAGAAGAAGATCCATCTTTGGATACACTTTCCTACATAGACGTGGAAAAGAAAACCCAATGTATCGTCGAAAAAGAAAATAATGGGGAGAAATGTGGAAAAATAAACATGTTGTAAACTCAAATTAGAGTCTTCTGTATCTGGAATGAATGTATTCTTGAGTCTATAAGGTAACAATAATATAATAATAAGATAACCTTGTTTGAATTGTAAAATGGGTTTGGCTAAATACAATCTTTGACTAAAACTAGACTAAAATGGTCCTGGACAATTCTGACTAAAATAAGACTAAAATGCTCAGACTTTTAGTCGACTGAAACTTGACACGACTAAAAGGAGAATGAACGTGACTAAAACGAATAAAAACTAAAACGATAGCTTGACAAAAGACTAGACTAAAACTAAAATTGAAACAGGCTGACAGAAACAACACTACTGACCACTGGGGGCTGGCCACAAAGCCTAAAAGCTAAATTAGTCATCGTTGGATGTTTTTTTGCATTTTGTACCGCTTCAGCAGGAAATGTATGTGTAACTGTCGGCTCTGAGACCCTCGATGTCCGACTCAGTGGTCATTTCCAGTGAAAGCTCTAGCTGATGAAGCCCCGGGCTAAACGCGAGCTGCTGTCGTTTAGCGAGAGTCCCGCTCGATAACACTTTGGAAGTAAATAAGACAACTTTGGCTAGATTCATGCAACATAAGGCTTATTTCTAGAGGGGTGGTTGTTGCAGTGTGTTGCTTTAAGATCACCCGCTAGATGTTGGTGTTTGTCTGCAGCATTTGTTAAAGTCCTTTTTAAACCTTTTTAATTTCAGAAACCCTCTTTTTCGAACAACACGCCCTTTCCAGCAGCACAGACTCAGATTCCATTTCTTACTCTGTAAGAGGAAGGACCGAGCCTGCTATTCAGGGTTCGGGGCATTTGCAGATGTTTGATTATTGTCATTTAAAAATCTTTCTATCTGCCTTGAAAAGGAGACTGATGATGAATCTGTGACAATATCATCTCAACCTGTGCAGAATCACAAATGAATCTAATCTGTTACTGTGAAGAGAAACCACAGAACCGGGAGAAACCCAACAAGCTGGAGGAGTTCACACAGAAAAGTGACGGCTGATTTTAAGACCAGGCGTCCTCCAGCCGTCAAGAGAGCCTGCTAACCTCACCATATATACCCAAAAACTAAACCGCACATCGAAAAACTTCAGCTTTAATTAACCATCAGAGTGGTGCGACCACTTCCACTTTAACTTCTTTTTCTTTTCTTTAAACATTTCTAAAGTGTCTCTAAAATAGTTTACAAAGAGCCACACAAAAGGAAGAAAAGGTTTCTGCTGGAGCCCTGATCCTTGGCGGGTGATTTGTCCTGGCGTGATGGATAAAAGCCTGCAGGTGAAAGCCGGTTATTGATGACGCTGCGATGAAGTCAAACAGTCTTTTCTTTTTTATTGCTGAAGAAGGTTCTTATCGGAGTTTAATGGCAGGAGAGTATTTAAAGTGGCAGCCGTGACAAGAGCCAGTCAATTTCTCTAAACCGCAAGAAAAGATGCTTCAGTGCTTCTTTTCTTCATCTCTTCTAGCAAAGGATAGATACGCCAGACTATTCTTAACCATAGAAGGAATTTCACTGCAAAAAAGTCTTGTTTCAAGAGAATTGAAGCCTCTTGTTTTAAGAATTGAAGTCAAGAAGGTTTTTTCTTCCCCCATGGGCAGATATATTTAGCTTAAAATAAGATAGTTTTGACTAGATCTGTGAACTGTTTGGCTTATTTCTAGAGGGGCTGTTTTTGCAGTGTAGGTTGTACAGCATTAAAGCTCAGAAACAAAAAATGTGCAAAATCATCTAATACTCAATCTTCAAAAGACAGTTTCTATGTGTTTCTCAATGAAGAAAATTAATATGCAGAAAAGATTTAAAATCCACTTAAACAATGAAGAAATTAAATCAGTAACAGAAGTTAAGTTGAAGTTGAAGATTTCAAATACAATAAAAAGCAACCTCAATTGTTTCAAATTAATTAGGCACTACATTCCAAACCAGGCAGCCCTGCTGTAAATGCACGCTATGATCTTTTCTCACATTTCATATTGTGTTACAGTCTGGGCTCAAGCAGTTCCTTCTGCAATAAAGAAAATTGGTACTTTATACAATCAAGCCTTAAAGATTATGGATAAAAAGCAAATTCGCTGGCATCATTGTAACATTTTAAAGAAATATAATCTGCTGAGCTTTGACAGTTTTATTATTTTATGCTTTCTTAAACTATTTTGTATTAAATGTATTAAAAATTTGGCCCCAGAGCCACTCTCAGTGTTTATTCAGAGACAAAACAGCAGCAGAGTCACCAGGAGCTCTACAAACTGTAACTGTCAAATACCTTACCGCAGAACAACATTCGGACAATCAGCTTTCTCAGTAAAGAGCGGTCATCTCTGGAATGGACTCCCGAATGAAATTAAATTGGTATCAGATAGCAGAATCTTTGCATCCATGGTTAAGAACTGGCTGAAAACACAACAGGATTGTACCCATTTTTGAAATGTTACTGTGTGTGCTGTGATGCGTGTTGAGAGGGAGTGAATGAGTGAGGGAGTATGTGTATGATGTGTGGAGATTGTGGGATTATGTGACTGTTTATTTTGTGATTGTTTTTAAATAGATGTAATTTTATATTTTGTATTATAGGTCCTAGATATTGTATTGTATTTTATTGTTAGAAAAGCCCAACTAGGGACAGGAGTTGCAAATTAGCAATAGCTATAAACTATGTGCAGAACATCAGTTGCTGTCATTTTACTGAAACTATGTTTAAACTGCATTGTCCCTATCAACTAAACCAATAAAATAAAATAAAAATAAACAGACACATTACAAACTACTTACTTCTAACAGCAAAAACGACACGAAAAGCACAGGGTTTTCGTTGTTTTTTTTTTGGTACATTTCCTTTTTGTTGCCTTGCAACCTTAATTAAATGTATTCTTTAGGGGCTCAACGAAGCATGTCTTCCACAGAAAAGATGCAAAACATAAAAATATTAAAATGAGCCACAAGCCACTGGGTGTTTTCACGGATTCTCAGTCCGAGTGAGCTTTTCACTGTGACGTAGCAGTTCCACGACACTGAAGTGCTTTCCCTCGAAGTGCTTTCCCTCGAAGTCTCAAGTGTTTGTTTCAGCAGCATGCTCTGAGTTGTTGTCATTCTTTGAGGTGAACCTCCGTCCCTGTGGGACCTCCCCGACACGCACAAGCACATCCAGCATTCCTTCATTAAAAACCAACTTCCCAGGCTCTGCAGACAACCCCCCCCTGAAAAAACATCCCCTCAGCCTGGCATAACCATACCTTCCTCTGGGCTCGGTGTTCTCAGGAAGCTGAGTGGGGTCGGGCTTTCCAGCACACCCTGTGTTTTACTTGAGAAGTTCAGTTTTCCTCTTAAAAGATCATCACTTCTTTGGAAAAAACTCCTTTCTTGTTTCGTCTGGTTGGTTGCTCTGGTGGTCTGCCCTTTTTTGGCGAGATGTTTTGGTTAAACTTTTTTTCAAGTGCATTTAATGGGTTTCTGTGGGAAGCTGGAGATCTTTGCCTCTCGTTAGTCATAACATGCCTGTCACACGGTAGCAATCTACTCCATCTGTTTTACTTTAAATGGCACAACTTACAAACTACAGTAGTTATCATGTGTGTTGATAAAACAACAGAGGACTAAAAGGATAAATAAAATGTTAGTTAAATCAATTGAGAAATAAAATGAGTAGTTTGATGTTTGTCTCTTTACTTTTTTTTATTTCTTTTTTTTATAAATACTCCAGCAATAACAGGCCAGAAGCCTATAAGCCAGTTTTCTCATCATTGTATGAAGCTTTTTTTTTTTTTTTTCTCGTTTTTTTAACATATACAGTATAGAGGTCATGCATTGACGTCACTTTCCCACTGCACCACGCCCCCTTACTCGCACTGAGTGGCAAAAACGGCTGCAACTAGTAGGGGAAACTGTGGAGAAGACGGGATAACAGCCGATTATGGGCCGATTAAGTTAAAGGCAGTTGGACTTGACAGTGACCTGTACAGTTACCCGAAGAACCAGTGGTCCATGGACATTAATATTTGGCCACAAATCGAGTTTCCTGATATTTATGTGTACTTAACTTTCTACGCCGGGGAAATAGACGAAGCAAAGCTTGAAGGCGTACAAAAGTCTTGACGCTTGGTCCTACTTCAAGGCAGGATTTGTTGTAGAAATTAAAGTAATGAGGACACCGAACGTTATGATTTACTGTTTAACGTTAGCTACCCAAAAATCCAACATTACCTGATACAAAATGGGAACCGCAAATCCACGTTTCGGTGCCTGGAATCCAGTTGTTTCTGCGATTTTCAGCGATCCATTTGCCTTTCTTAAGCTTATTTTTCGGCAGTCTGTAAAACGATAACTCCGATTTCTTGCTAAATCTATGAGTACAGTCGATTGCACAACAGCTCTTTCCCATTTTAGATGTTTGAGTGCTCAAACTGAAAGTCTACGCTGCCACTCAGTCTTTCTGCCACTCAGTGGGCGTAACCCGCTGTGAAGTCGCATCTGTGACGTCAAGTGCATTCCCTATATATGAGAAACACAGAAAAACACAAGCCTTTGGAATCTGCAAGAGAGAAAACAAACAAACAGGAACGGGAACAGGCAGAGACACAAACAGCAACCATTCCAGGTCTCTAAAATTGAATCAAGACCAGGCTACTGCGATTATCTGTCCCCCAAAACTGTGGAGTGAGTGTGTAGGTGAGTGAGCAGGTGTGTATGTGTGTGTAACTGTGTGTGTGCAAAGTGAAAACCAAGCTTTATAGAATGCAGGTCTAAAGGATTTCTGGACGGGCTTCACTTTTCAGACCAAGAGGCAGCGTTTCCAGGCTTCTGCTTTGAGCTGAAAATGGTACCCAGTGTCAACATTTCCAATCACCTCTGCACCAGAGCATTACTGAATATTGTTGCTGCTGTAAGGTGTCAGATTAAAGCTCAGCGCCGACCTTAGAAGCAGCGTCTGACTCACTGTGGGCTTCACTCGTCTCACTGATGTTCTCACCGACACGAGGACAGGTAACGAATCACAGACTTTGTTTGGAGATCAGTCGTGCCTTCGGAAATGATTCGTTTGAACGCTGAAATGCCACATCAGCTGTGTGCGCCTGTGCACTTAAATGCCACGACGGGTACTGAGGTCATCAGTCTGCCGTGATATACGACACATTCGTTTCCTCGACTCTTTGTGAAGATGCCGATGCATCCTGAACGCTCTCCTTTTGTCTCTGTCCGCAGATCGATGCCGAGAGGTCACCAGATGACGTGTTCGCCCAGATCTGCCAGTCGCTGGAGTCCTGTCCCAGCTTCTGATTTCTACCATTTACACCCCCCACCTGTGACGACTTTTATTTTCTCTCTCATCCCCCCCACGGATAACAGTCCATGTTACCTCACACCCTCGAACTCATCGAACTTCAGTGGCGTGCATGTTTCACCTGCAGTAGAACCTCCTTCTGCTTCTAAACTGACAAAGCATCCAGTGGTCAGATTCTGCGTCACCTTCGTGCATCACACCCCCCTACCCCAACCCCCCTCTTACATCAACCAATATATGCTGCCAACTGCCGATGAAGCGCAGAACTGTGCGGATAAGACTGGGAGCGTTGGGAATCGTCCACGGAGGAGCCGAGCTGGGCGTTCTTGCCATGCCAAGAAAGCGGAAATGTCCGTGTTCAAGCTTTCATGCACAGCACCCGCGCTTCATATTGTAAAAAGCATGCAAGACAGTTAAGCTTAAACTTCTTTTTTCTTTTTGCATTAGCTAATAAGCAAACGCAAGGGATAAAGCTGCACAAACACACACACACACACACACACACACACACACACACACACACACACACACACACACACACACATACACATACACACACACAGTAGAATTTTTTTTAAATGTTTACAAGTTCATCGTACAGGTTCTTGTTTGAGTCTGATATTTAACAATCAATAAAGCCAGTGCATTTGTGTGTGTGAGCTCTGGTTTGTTTTGGTCTACAAGGGGTCACAGCTGATACGACAGCGCCATCTGTTGGTACCAAGACCACCATCGCACAGATAATGTGAGAGCCAGAGTTCAGCCTCCCATGAAAACCTTAAAGCTTATTTTCACAGATCCCTCAACAAGGTCAGCTTTACCTGCAGGACTCGCAGTGGAAAAACACATCAAGTCCGTAAATGGAAAGACAATAGATGCATCGAGACAGCGCAGGTGGGAAAAAGACATTATGTGGTTTCCAAATTGCTTTCCTTCACACTGGAATAGCTTTTAACCCCAGAAGCACAAAATGCCATCAGCTTTGCGCAAAATGAGCTGTCATTCAAAGAACTTCAGAGCCAAAGTGATGAGACAAATCCATACTTCTTTAAAATCCAATAATGAACTGGATTGTACAGTAGATGCTGTTTGCTGATATTAATCAAATGTTTACTGGAAGAAAAGAAAATAACTATAAGCAGCACCTACTCTGAGACTCTGAGATTACTTGGTGACGGCACATTATGGGACATGATTTGCTGCAGATATCTCACAACTTGAGGGAATGGCGTGCACCAAATTAGTTTTTCTTTCTTTTGTTTTTCTTTTGTAGAGTTTTAAGATGTGGCACCAGAACTTGTTTGGTTTTCTGCAGAGCGATGAATCAAGCAAACTTCCTGATCACTATCAGATTTCGGCTCATGAAACCAGAGGCCGAGCTGTAAAAACGATATTCGGCTATCAAAAATAAATAAGGGATAATATATTGACAATGACAAAAGATAATAACCGGAAATGTAATGACCCAGTCCGGACCTCAGTGCTGGACAGCTTTGCCAATTTTGGAAAAAGCGCTGGAGGGATTTACACCAAACCCAATATGCATCTTCTCCTGTAAATCATAAGACCAATTATGGAATATGGTCGTGATTGGGGATGTGGGCGTGGTTGATGAGCAAATTAAATTTTGCCCACCTCCACATTTGGAAAAATCCCTAAAAATCAGCCGTTTGTGCTACAGAGCTGATATTATTTTTTTAAGATATATCCATTGAATCATCCCAAACAGTTTCACTTCATAGAGATGTCACTCACTCTGCTTTTTCAGACGTATGCGAATGACCTCAACAAGTGTTTGTGAGATAAGGATTAATACTACGTTAAAGGTTATACAGCAGACAAGGTGCTGTGTCGGTCAGGACACAGGAATGAAGACAGGATGTAAACTTCTTGTCAGCAGATATGACGACCGCTGTGCTTTATTAAGCACTCAGAGTAGTAACAGTTCTGAAATAAATAATAATAATAATTATCATTATAATGATAATAAATCACATTATACTCCATAATAATAAATGTGCTTACATAAGCAGAAAAATATATATATTACTCTCCTGTACATATGGACCAGTAATAATGGCATAAATAACCCAACAGAAATATGTATCAACCATAATACTACATCCACTAGTCCGATAGCTCCATCTACTGGCCAAACCAGGTACTAAATAAACTATGGCGCACCTACTAATCTTTGTCACATTCTGGTACTATTTTTTAACGTCAATCGTCAGATCAAGTAGAAAAGTGTCTCCTTTTCAACAAGAGTTTGTCTTTTGAAAACGGAAATATTTCATGTAAATATCTGGTAACTGATTCCTCCAGCTCAGCTTTTGTTATGTGCTCCATTTTAGTGTTGAATTTAAATTTCTCAGACACAAGCTGAACATTGGAAAACCTGTCAGACAACTGTTGCAGAACTGTGTCGACAATGATATTAAAAACCATGCACCTAAAGTGCCTCTCGTGTTCCTTTTTATGATAAAGGACACAGGTTGGTCAGCAGAAATTCAAACCATACAGGGCATCTAGGTCTTTGTGCAACAATAATTTTTAATAGCTTTGAATAAATTGCACATCTTGCTTATGCAATTTTTCCAATATAAATCATATTTAGATATTAATCACTTAGTATCAAGGGGCTGTTCCTACACTTCCACCTAATATTAGACCAACCTGTTGGCTTCCCCTGTCTGTCCTGATTCTTTCTCTCTCTTCCTCGCTTCTTTTTTTCCATCCTCACACCTGAATGACATGAACTTTGTGTTAAGGAGGTTTCAAAATACAGCAGTCAAACCACATAAAAAACATTAAAATGTAATTTTAAATGATATCCCTGTAGGATAGCAGCACTGTATGTCATATCCCAGTGAAGACATTTAAACTCAAGTGCATCACTCCCAAGTTCTCTGATTTTATATGTTTTATGATTCACCATTTAGTTCAAACAAATAACTGTCTGAACCCCCCCCCCCCCCCCCCCCCCCCCCCCCCCCCCCACACACACACACACACACACACACACAATCAGCCTTCACTGAAGACTGAAAATAGTTTAATGGATGAATATCTAAAATGATCTATTATGTTATGTATCATGTGGTGTGCGGATGGTCAAAGGGACATTATCAAATTTCAACGGGTTTATTTAATTAGTGAAATAAAAAGAAGCAACAAGTGTGTGGAGCAAGATGGTGAAATGAATATATGAGGTAAGTTTGTGAAGCTGCAGTGAGTGCTGTGATTAACCATTTTCTCCAGGTGGAGGCGCTGTAGGAGCAAGAAATTGTAGTTGTTTTGAATGCAACAGAAGAGAGAAAGCAGCAACAAGATGTGAAGAGCTGATGTGGGAGCTGGTGTGTTGTGACGGTAGTTATTATAAGAGTAGAGGGAGTGTAAAAAGACTGGGTCTCGCTGTATTACTCAGGCTGCACTTCAGCATCTATTCACAGGTGCGACCCCACTACTGAGCGGTACGGGGATTTGACCTGCTCCGTTTCCGACCTGGGACAATGCTCCCCTCCTTAGATGACCTGGTGGTCCCAGAGTCCCCTAGGATCACCATATCCATACCAAACTTAGTGCGGACACCGATCAGCATAGTCCACTGCAGCTCAGAGCTCCTGAGCTCAAACGATCCACCAGCCTCAACTCCCGGTAACTTGGATTACAGTGCGCGCCACCGCACCCGGCAGGACATCACACACTTATCTGTCTTTTAACTTTTAATAAGGAGTTTTTATGGTTTTTCCTCAGACTTAGAAGTTATCTGAAAATGTGATTCCAACATACACATTTACAAATGAATCAAGTGAAAAGCTTTGAAAAAGGGCAAATGAAAAAGGGAAACGAAGGAGAATAAATTGGAAAGAAAAGCAGCTTTCTACCACCTGTCAGTGGTAGTGTGGCCGAGCGGTCTAAGGCGCTGGATTAAGGCTCCAGTCTCAGAAGAGGCGTGGGTTCAAATCCCACCACTGCCATCAACAAATGTTTAGAAGCTGATGACTGCAGTTTACCGGTACATTAAATGCTAAACCTTGTTTGTGATGAGCTTTGTTACAGGGACTTTTGTGAACGAATGTTGCAGGAATCCTTCTAAAACTAGGTAAACCCTGTAATATCTGAATGCTGTTAACTTACTCTTCAATTTAGAATGTTTGCTGTGACTTGATTGTTGTCCTCTGATGTGGGTCCCTTTGGATAAAAAGTTCTTCTAAATGTTCTGTAATGTTAAAATAAAACCTAAAAGCTTGAGGCTTCTCTTTTATGTACAGTGTAAACACCTGAGAAAAAAAAACAGATCACTGACGTCCCGTTTTGGATCTGAACCTGGTCATTGTAACAACATCCTCACATCTTAAAGGTCTATGAATTATGGCCTTTAAACATTTTGGTTTTATTGTCATGTCTTGAAATTTTGAGGAGCAATAAATAGTTAGATGTTCAGATCCAACCCTATCTCCTATGTAGGACCAAAATTGATGTAATAAAAAAAGCAGAAATATATACAGTATATATATATTTGTTGTTTTTCCTACGCGTTTGTCGATAGACGAGGAATCCCCCCGCTCCAATTAGGAGAAATCCTGCTATCATAAATCCAATTATGAAGGCATCTTCCACGTCCTCGACAGACAGAATCTTGAGACACAAAGGCTTCCACTGTTTCAGGAATCCATTGTGTATCCAGCAAAAAATGTCCCATCAGGGCAAGAGGGCTCCCTTACCCCCTGATTTCTCGTCGCAAAAATTTGGTCGATTGTGCTGAGAGACCAGTTAATCAATTCCATGGTTGTAGAGTTTCGGAGGAGTGAAAAGAAGAGACTCTGAAGATGAGACAGGACAAAAAGCAGTAGCAGGGCAGATAGATAAGGGAGAGGAGCAGAGAAGCGTCCGCCTTCGCTGAGAGCCGGAAGAGAAGAACCTTAACAATATTATGAACGCTACAGAAATGTTCATGGAGCCAAAACTAAAACTGAGACTGACGTGACTGAATACAAACAGAGCGGTTCCCTCACTCAGGATACACCAGCTAAACATGCTACTATGTTAGCCTCACAAAACCGTTCATATATTATCAAAACAACCCCTTCTGTGAGTATTCAGACATTCAGTGACATGTTATGAATCATAAACCACGGTTGGTAACTTATTTTACTGTTTCACCAACCTGAAAAACAGGAGAAATAAATGAGACATGGCAACTCCACGTCTGTCCCACTTGTTTCGCTCAGCAGAAAGAGGGAGACTTGTCGTAAAGACGGACCTAAAGCCAAGTGAGGCGCTGCACTGCCCCCTGCTGACTACAAACATTAATTACTCCTGATGTGGAAACTACAAGATTCTTAATGTAGCTATGGTGAAAACAGGCTGGTTACTCATTGAAATAAAATTAAACATGAAATATCAAATTCACATAGTCATAAATGTGATCACACTATAGTGGGCATAACAAGTGCTGAGATTAATCGTTTTCTCCAGGTGGAGGCGCTGTAGGAGCAAGAAATTGTAGTTGTTTTGAATGCAACAGAAGAGAGAAAAGCAGCAACAAGATGTGAAGAGCTGGGGTCCGTTTCACAAAGCAGGTTCAACAAACACTGAGTTTAATCCTGAACTCTTAGTTGATCTACTCTGAGATCGGAAACTCTGAGTTTTCGGTTCCAGAACAGCGGATTTGAGGTAATTTACTCAACTCTAAGTAGTTTCACCGGGAGTTAAGCGCGAGCGTGAGGGAAATAAAAAGCCAGCATCAGTAGATCGCTGATACAAGGATTCACCATGGCAACCGGCGACACAAAAGAGCGACATACATTTTCTTTTTTTTTTCTTTTTAACTTTATTTATCTTTTCAATTTACAAAATCCCTTTGAGGAAACGTTAGTTTGCATCTGAAGATCCACATACTTCACGCCACTGGAGTTAGAAGCGTTAATACGTGCATATGGCGAGTATGAGAGCATATTTTGAAAAAAAAAAAGAAATTTTATTGTCAATTAGATCAGGGCCGTCAATTGGGTACGGCAGCTGCCACACCTCGGCTTCAGGGGAGAATGTAAATGTTTTTTTTTTAAATACATTTATGGAATTACTCTGTATCTATTTGTATTGATGTATTCTATTACTTCATACATATAAAATAACTACAAATGCATATCAGAACAACATGATGGATTTCAGTAGGTATTATCTATCCCAACACTTGTACCCCCCCCCCCCACCCCCCCCCCTCATATCTTGAAATGTCCCAGCGTCCCTGACGACAGTGGTCGCTATCAATCTCGTTTTTAGTGCGCTCTGCAGATATAATATATGTCCTGCCATTTTCTTTCTTTTTATTTAAATTGATTTATTTTATTATATTTATGTTACTTATGTAATGACTTATGCACTTCATCCACTTTATGTCTCATACTGTATTTGTTTATTTAATTCCTTGATGCCTGACTGTCCACGGTCAATGTTCTGACTGTAATTGGAACTTTTAAATAAAGTTTTAAATAAAGTTAAAAAAAAGTGCGCTCTGCAGTGTTACTAACTTACAAAAATTAAAATGAAGCAGACAACCACGCAATAAAAAAAAAGAAAGAAGGCAAGTGATGGGTCCAGAATATATTAACGAGGCTGTTAGCCACTGATGGATTAATTATGCAAGTTCATCTCAAAGTAAGATATAAATCCTCTTATACATCTGTTTAAGGGAAATATTTGACTTTTTTTTACTCTCCCTCTACTTTTTGCATTTGGACTTTAACTGTTTGAAGTTAAACTGGGATGTCCCTGTGTTGCACTGACATAGTGAATAAAATACGTTGCGTTTGTCAGATACGCCTTTTCTGCTCTCTAACTCTGCCGCTTGCTGTCCGTGGTGCAGAAAACGGATGCGTATCGCGTAAAGACCCATTGGCTGAATTGACGCCACTGAGGGAGGAGACACAGAGAAACTCCAGGTTCGCTGAAATAAACCTGGTCCCGACCAGGTTAGGTTCAGAGAGTCTGTTACTACGGTAACTGACCGAGAGCTTAAGTTACCTCTCTTTGTGAAACAGGCTAGAGTTACCTCTCTTTCTCTGGTTTGAGTTACCTCCCTTTGTGAAACGGAAAACTCAGAGTTTCCCTCATTTCAGGGTTAACAGACTCAGAGTTTTCACTAAACCTGCTTTGTGAAACGGGCCCCTGATGTGGGAGCTGGTGTGTTGTGACGGTAGTTATTATAAGAGTAGAGGGAGTGTAAAAAGACTGGGTCTCGCTGTATTACTCAGGCTGCACTTCAGCATCTATTCACAGGTGCGACCCGACTACTGAGTGGTACGGGGGATTTGACCTGCTCCGTTTCCGACCTGGGCCGATGCTCCCCTCCTTAGACGACCTGGTGGTCCCAGACTCCCCTAGGATCACCATATCCATACCAAACTTAGTGCGGACACCGATCAGCATAGTCCACTGCAGCTCAGAGCTCCTGAGCTCAAACGATCCACCAGCCTCAACCTCCCGGTAACTTGGATTACAGGTGCGCGCCACCGCACCCGACAGGGACATCACACACTTATCTGTCTTTTAACTTTTAATAAGGAGTTTTTATGGTTTTTCCTCAGACTTAGAAGTTCTCTGAAAATGTGATTCCAACATACACATTTACAAATGAATCAAGTGAAAAGCTTTGAAAAAGGGCAAATGAAAAAGGGAAAACGAAGGAGAATAAGTTGGAAAGAAAAGCAGCTTTCTTCCACCTGTCAGTGGTAGTGTGGCCGAGCGGTCTAAGGCGCTGGATTAAGGCTCCAGTCTCAGAAGAGGCGTGGGTTCAAATCCCACCACTGCCATCAACAAATGTTTAGAAGCTGATGACTGCAGTTTACATCAAATGCTAAACCTTGTTTGTGACGGTTTAGGTTTGTGGGTTTAGGGTGGAGATTGGGATACAGCATTAGAGAACAGAAAAAGTGTATCTGACAAATGCAATTTAACTCATTCGGTTCACTTCATTCACTATGTCAGTGCAACAATATCATAGGGACACATTAACTTCAAACAGTTAAAGTCCAAATGCAAAAAGGAGAGGGAGAGGGCAGAAGACAGACAGACAGACAGAAAGAGGGAGTAAAAAAAAGTTGAATATTTCCCTTAAACAGATTTATAAGAGGGTAGGGTGATTTGATATCTTACCTTAAAATGAACTTGCATAATTAATCCATCAGTGGCTAACAGCCTCGTTAATATTTTCTGCTGCTGGGGCAACATTGGACCATCACTTGCCGCCTTTCTTTTTTTTTTAAATTGCGTGGTTGTCTGCTTCCTTTTCATTTTTGTAAGGGGGGGGGGGGGGGGGGACTTACACATTGACTGCAGCAACTTTCTCCCACGCCAATTTTGCTGCTGCAGCTGTTTTTTTTTTTTCCGAAATATGCTCTCATACTCGCCATACGAACGTATTAACACTTCTAAGTATGTGGATCTTCAGAAACTAATGTTTCCTCAAAGGAATTTTGTAAATTGAAATGTTAAATAAAGTTTAAAAAAAAAAAAAAAAAAAGTAGGTGGATCTTATGTAGTCGCCGGTTGCCATGGTGAATCATTGTATCAGGGCTCAATTGATGCTGGCTTTTTATAGTTGTGGCGCACGCGCTTAACTCCAGGTGAAACTACTTGGAGTTGAGTAAATTAACTCTAAACTGCTGTTCTGGAACCCAAAACTCAGAGTTTCCGATCTCAGAGTAGATCAACTTAGAGTTCAGGATTAGACTCAGAGTTTGTTGAACCTGCTTTGTGAAACGGACCCCTGGTCATGTCAGATTATTTGCAGAAGTTTTGGAGAAACTGTTCAAGAGCTATGATTTTTTTACAGAATTCGTACTCACTGGTAGACATACACATGCATTCTTATTTTTAATACGTTGTGAGGCCTAGCTCTTATTTTTCCTAAACTTATGTACGAAGCCATTCGCAGGGCTCAGACCATACCCGACTCCACGGCAGTCACAAAAAAGTACACTTGTCAGACACGGGGGCGCTATGCAAGAAAAAGTATGTTTTGACTGATATATCATTATATATTCTTGAATATAACTGTAACCTGTGAAATTACATCACTTCACTTGCATCTCATTTATCAATTCACGTAAACTAACATTGTAAAATGTTCTTTTAACTTAAGACCCCGTTATTTCCCAAAAACCCACACAAATACAACACAGTACTCTCTATTTTCCACACAATAAACTCTTTATTTACTCGGAGAGGACACTTGCATCACGTAGCGTTAATTTTGGCAGTTTCAGACAGACATTGTGCACCTCACTGCTGTGTTACAACAGTTTGCAGGACGGAACTTACATTTAACCACTATTAAAAGGTGCCATATAAAGCCGAGCATAGACACAAGCAGCAAAAGGCAACAACACAGCAATCACGCACAGTTAGCGGTTGACGGGGGACACGACCAGCTCGCCCTGCAGCCTCCATGAACACGTCTTCCATCACGTTTTTCAGTGTTTTTACAATCAAAGTGTGAAAGTCCTGGCCTTGATTCCTTCTTTATAAGCAGCTTTAGGATAAATATTAACTATGGAGCTCAATGTGTTGTAGAAAATACAGTATGATGATAAAAGCTGGACTCTGAAAGCATCACCCGCCTCAGCGTGGCTGTGCTCGCACAACATCGATGTTTGACCAGCGTGGCGTTTACAAAACAAAAAAGAGATGGATACAGCTACATTTGTCTGAAACTAAAACTTAAATACTTACAGTGCATCATCAGGAGTGCATAAATATATATCTATATATATATATAGATATTAGTATTTTAGTTATGACTTTGGGGGTCTAGAAAATACAATGTTAGTTTTTCCAAACAACCATCTTCAAGTTTAACTGATCAAAAACATAGAATCTCCTCTCTGAAAGGTGCCGTCTACATATAGCTCTCTTTAAACTACCCACTCTCTACCTTGCCAAGTTTGCAGCCCGTCAGTGCTCGATATATCTTTAGGTGAGCGACCGTCACAGATTTGTGGAGCTGGTTCGTTGTGGGGAGGGAAGCTCTGCGTGGAGTTAGATCGCAGCCGAGGTGTCGCTGTCTTTGGGCCGGACCCGGGTCACGTGCTCCAGCTGGCCGGAGTCGGAGACGTCGTAGCTCGTCTTGTACTTGGCCAGGATCTTCATGAGGGGACGGAGCTTCAGCCACCACTGCTCCTTGGGGATCCTGTGGCTGGGAGGTAAAGGTTGGAGACGAGGGGAAATCATGAAGATCCCAGTTATGTTTTATGTTTTACATGTTTCTAACTAGGTCAATATCTGTATTTCCAAACGCCAGGATAGATTCCTAAAGAAATTCAAATGTAACTTTTTGTTTTTCTACACTACAAGTGACCTGTAGTTGCAAGTTATTTTCACTGCATATTTGTAGTTTACAGTTGTATCAAATCATCAGAAAAACCACTTGCAGGGACTTATATAAAGCAATATATAAGCAGGGTATCTACAGGTTTGACCAAGGTAAATTTAAGACTTTTTAAATACCATTTTCAAACAAAAATTAAGACCAAAAAGACAAGTCACTAAGAAATCCAGCGCTGAGGTTGAGGTTGCCAGATCTGGGTGACAGATTCCAGCCCAAACACAATGTAAAACCCGCCGAAATAATGATAAACCAGCCCAAATCATACATTCTCTATATTAAAACCGTCAATTATTAAATGCATAATACATTTCAAGCTTCACAACACCACTAAATAGCCAAAAAAAGTTCAGGCTCCAAACAAAGACTACAATTAAATTGAGTAGATTAAAGCAAATAAAATATCAGTAAGTTTCTACCTTTCTCTTCCATAATAGCAATTTTTTTGTTAATAATTTCCCCTAAATATTTAGTAAAAACCAGGAAAAGCAGCCCAACCTGGCAACACATATTTAGAACCTCTGCAGGAGATTCTCCTAAAAAAAATTAAATAAACATTTTAATGATGACTGGATACATTCCCTCTAAAATTAAGACCCTTGGATTGAGATTTAAGACAAATTAAGACATTTAAAGGCCTTATTTTAGCAAAAGACTTTTTAAGGAACCGCGAGTTTTAGTGATATTGAAGCGTTTCCATCAGCTGGACTTTCTATTCCAATTTTTTAACTCCTCCTATCACATCAACAAGTCGGCATGCACAGTAGCTGCAGGACCAAACGGAGCGAAGGATTGCATTTTCCAGCAATCAGGACATCAATGTTGTGTTTTGTGAAACAGATGAAGACACCTGACACTGAAAAGCTACTTGATTACATTCAACAACACCTGAACTTTACACACGAAATGAAAATGCTCAAGTAAAGTACGCACAAAACCTCAGAAGATGTATTCACGCTCCACTGCTAGTTGTATAAACTCTCCTGTTCTTCATATATTAATGAGAGTGAAGTCCCCGACCTGCTGATTTTATGGCCCAAACCCAGCTTTCAAATCTTCTTTATTGTTGGTGCTCAGTGATAGAACTATACATCAAAACATCTATTATGCTATGAGCAGGAAGATTTAAAAAATTCCAAACCTAATGTAAGTATGCTTTTTAAAGTCAAGTATTAAAATGTCTTTCTTACTCGAAGTCGGTCTCGTCCTGGAGCTGCGCCACGGGCTGGAAGACCATAGCCCTGCGACGCATCCCCAACAGGCAGGCAGTGTCCTCCGAGTTGGCAAACACTCTCCCTGTGGCAGAGAGAAACACCGGCATTTACAACCGGAGCTGCACCGCGCCCGCTGACGCTCAGAGGAGCACAGCACCCAGAAAGTCATGCATACTTGTAACTGGGCCTCAGGAAATCACTCTCACCTCCTTTGTAGGACTCCTTGAGGGTCCGAGTGATCCACTGTATGGCTTTAGCTGCAACTTTGGTGCCAAAGTTTCTGTCAAAGGGAGATGGAGCTCCTCCCTGTGAATCCGACACACGTGGAATACTAGTTTTAGTTTACACTAAATAAATGAATTAAAAAGGTCTTTCAGATGGTTCCTGAAATACAAAATGCAGCAGATGCAGTTAAATAGCGACACGATTTCATTGCAAACCTGAATTCAAATCTGAATCCAAAATTCAGGTCTCGAAGGGAACGACAGGTCAATTACAAATCATTCTGTCCACACTGTTACCTGTGTGTTTTTTTTTAATAATTAAATAAAATCAAAAAATAATAAGCAGGTCTTTGTGGTTACTTGCAAGGAATAATTTGGCAGAGTGAAATAACTTAAAAATTGTGCCAAATTCTATTGAAATTCTTGTTTATTATAAAAGAAACATGTTGAAATTACATTGTGTCTTAAAATAGATGATAAAATATTTTTTCAAGATAATACTTTACACTTCAAATATATTTTAACCTAGTATTCACTAACAAGTAAGGGACAATTTAGCTCTTAGAAAATGTAAATATTACAATAACTGTGTATTAAAAACTAAGTAATAAACATGAGAATGTCCTGTAACAGGGCGGACATTTGGCCTATGTCACATGCAAAGAATTTGGTAAAAATTATTAGGCCATAATATCCTGAGCTGGGCCAATATGCTTTTCTTATAATTTAAAAAAGCCCTCCCTCAGATTAAATAAAAAAATCATGAGAATTTTAACGTTTTTTGGCAGAAAGTAAACCACAATGAAATGTCAACGAATAGTAGGAATGACCCTTGTATGATCCCTCTTGCGTCACTAGTGCGGTTAATTTGTGTGTCTGACCTGCTGCATGTGGCCGAGGATGTTCTTCCTGCAGTCGAACACGCCTTTGCCCTCCTCGGTGTACAGCTGGTAGATGAAGTCGGTGGTGAAGTTCTCGTTGCAGCTCTCATTCCTGAAACACGCAGCAGACAAGGTAAAGGGGTGGGGGAGAGATAAAGAAGTGTCTTTGACCCAGCCTGCAGCCTGCACATGCGCCCGCTATGCACCGCCGGGCTTCAGGGCATCTTCTGATAAATGATTCTTTAAGTGCAACCAGCAGCACCGACTCACAATGTCACCTACACTCTGTCCAAAATATTACATCTGTCCTATTTCCACAGACCTCTGTCCTGCTGGGAGCAATTCAAAGCTCACGGTGATGCAGTGGACTAAAATAAACGCAACAGAGGACGTGCTGGAAAAGCTGCAGGCCGGCTGATGGCGATAAGAAGCTCTTATGTTCCTTACTGATTTGAAATGGGAAAAAACATATTCGTGCATTATTTTCATCAACCAGACACATACTTGCATGCCCAAATCCTAACAGCTTGTTAGAGAAAGTAAAAGGAAAGGAAACAGCAGCTTTTACAGGTGAAATTTCAGAATGTCCAAGTTGGAGACTCACCGGAGCACCAAGCCTCTCTGGATGGTCGTCTTCATCTTCTGCGTCAGGTGCTCCACGTTGGCCTGAAACAGAACAAAGCTGTGCGTGAGACCAGAGCGAGGATGGCCTGCAACCTGCACGATCAGTCTCAAACTCATGTGTGTCACCGCTCCACGGCCGGAGAGAGAGCTGCAGGGCAGCACTTCAGCCAGCAGGGGGCGCCACATCCGCTCTTTTATACCCGTGAAAATCTGCAGCGGATAGTTCTGTTGTGATGTTTAAAGAAGCTTTTTTTCTGCTTTCGTAAATTACTTAGAACTTTTTCTGCAGCCATTATTGACATTATTCAAGATTCAAAACTTTCTTGCCATGTTGACGTAGTCAAACGGACTGTTTGTTGTTTTTTTTAGGGGGGGGGGGGGGTGGGTTCTTCATGCACAAAAAACGATTATACATCATAAAATTTTAATAATATAAAGAAATAAAATCCATTATAATAAAACAAATGCTTTACTTGTAAAGAGAATAAATATAATACTGGACACTGAAACATCTGGGCCAAGATCAGCATCAGAAAAAGCAAACATAAGCGGTAATGTACTTTCAAAATAAAATACAATTTGAATTGTTTATAATAATTGCTGACATTTCCACATGTATAATAATAAAACTGCATAAGGGGCAAAATTGCTTTTAACAAGGCAAATATACGTCTGCAGAAACCAACATGACAAGTATGAAAGCACAGCGCAAAACAAAGAACCATATAGTAAACAAAAACAAAAAAGTGCGGCCATGTGACCATGACAACAAACACAGACCGTCCTGATGACGCCTCCAATCACCTGATGGGATCTGACTGTTATGGAAAGAGTGACGCGGCTCAGAGGTTATTAATAAGGAGCTTCATGTGCACGGCTTTAATCTGGGTCACCTGCGCACTCCTGGCCCACCCGGGCTGCGCTGGTGATGGACTGACTGGAGCTGCAGACGGGCCCGGGGTTAGGTCTGCTATGTAGCCGTAGTTTGGATGAAATCAGGACACGAACACAAACAAGTGAAACCGAGATGACGAGGTCTGAAATTCCTCACCCACCTGAAGGTCACGGATGTCAAACGGCTCCTCGTAGATGTAGACGGTGTCGGCGCCGGCAGCCAGGCCGCCCACGGTGGCCAGGTAGCCGCAGTAGCCGCCCATGGTCTCGATGATGAAGACCCGCCGCTTGGTGCCACTGGCCGACTGCTTGATGCGGTCGCACGTCTGGTTCACACACACACGGCATACAGTTACTGAACCAGCAGCAGCTCTAGCTGCTCCGAGTTTAAAGTAGAGCTGACTCAACTGAAATAGGATCATTACAGTCAAAATCATAAATATTTGGGTCATGCCGTCTCTAAAACACTTTACACAGAGATTCAGGGCCAGACTTGGTTGAGTTGGTGTGAAAACAGATTTTAACAATCTTTTCCAATTGTAATTAGTAGTCGACACTGTGGTATTATTTAATATTGTAGTTTTTCCTTGTTACTACCATGTATAATTCTATATTTTATTGTTATTCTGTATGTTTTTATTATTATTATGTATATAATTGAGTCCCGTGTGAGGACCCCAGGAAGAATAGCCATTACTCCCATAACAGAGTGATGGCTAATGGGGATCCTAATAAATAAACAAATAAACTTTGTGACATGTGAAGTCAACATCTGGGATAATTTTAGTGGGAAACAGCTCTACTTTAAAGTCGATCAAATACCTTCAGATCATCCACAGATGCACAGGTTGACTCAGAAGTTGCAGCAAAACTGTGAAACTTCATGTCAGGATCTGATATTTCTGATAATTCAATCTAAGCTGCGTGTTTCATGCATCACTGGTCTTAATAAGGAGGCGGCGTATAAACCCTCCGTAGGTCCAGGTTTGAGAGTCAGCCTGTGAATCTGGGCTGTATCAGACCAGTGAAGTCCACCGCGTCAGGACGCTACAGTGCTCAGCCTCATCTATCTGAGCCTCCGAGAGCCTCAGAGGTGCAGCTTGTTTGAGGTTTCCGTGCTCACTGTGTCACTCTGACGGTTGGACTGTCACACATCTGAAACCAGAACTGAAACAACCAGTCCGACGTCATCGTCTGCAAACTTTACCAGCACATAGTTGAGAGCAGCCAGCAACATGCAGGTACGCCGTAGCTCTCCTCCAGACACATGTACTCACAGACGTACTTTTACTCCTGCTCGCTTATTCTGAGGCGTGGACCACCTCGGGGTCTTGTAGCCATCTTAGCAGCTTACCCCAGGTTTTCTCTCTGCTTTCATCCCATTAATATACTTCTTTATGAAAACCAACCTTTTAGATAACATATCAATACAACTAACTTGTATTAGAGCACAAAGAGATCTGGACAGTCATGTATTCCAGCTGCACTCCGACTCTATGACCAGGTCTTGCAGGGACGGGGAGCTAGAGGGTAACTGACTTGGGACTTTTATCTGCACATGTTGCACTTTAACAAACTACCAGCACTTCATATTTATTGGACCTGCAGCAGTTTATATTTATTATTGCATTGGCAACTCTGTTTTTCTGTTTTTTCTTCCTCTTTTTAAATGTCATGAGCTGTTTGACAACTGATTTTCCCCAGAGGGGACAATAAAGGTTTCAATCAATCAATTGTAGATTGGCTGTCTGCTCTGTTTCTTCTCAGGATTTTTCTTCTGTTTTCTTATTATTTCCACGACACACGGACTTGGACTCAGGCTTCAAGGTAAAACCCAGTGCAGTTTAGTCTTTTAACTACCATATTTTCTGGACTATAAGCCGCTACTTTTTTCATAGGTTTTGAACCATGCGGGTTATACAAAGGTGCGGCTATTCTGTGGATTTTTCTTCCACCACTCGGGGCGCTCTAACCGGAATTAGAATCAAAACTAAGACAAAATAAATGCAAAGAAGAATACACTACTTCTTCTTTAGCAGAGTAGGTAGAAGCAGATTTCAAACAGATAAATAAATACCGATTATTTTCTCTTAGTTCTGTCCCGTTTTAATCAGCAAAGTTGCTGCCGTGTTAAAAGACACTGTTAGGAAAGGATCTATTTAGGTACAAACATGTACATCATTTACAGTTCAAAATCCTTCTGTACATGTAGTAAATATCTAATCTAACAACATAAATATCTGTGGCTTGCATATCTTTTTTTTTTTTTTTAAATAGAGCGGATGCGGCTTATATGCAGGTGCGGCTTATAGTCCAGAAAATACGGTACTTGTTTTTAAATCAAATCAAATCTCAACGTATATCTATACCTTCAAATCCAAACTCAAAACTCACCTTTTCAAACTGGCATACTCTCTCTGACTGCACACTGTCTCTCTAGCCACAATATCAGTTAACGTTGTTTGGATTTTATTGCTTGTTGTCATTTTATGCTTGATTGTTATGCTTATGCTGCATGCTATGCTTATGCTACATATTGTGCTCTTATTCTTGTACGGTGACCTTGGGGGACTTGAAAGGCGCCACCAAATATTTATTATTTATCTGAAGCATGAACTTCTCTACACACATACATTTCTTGGGGCTGATCTAGTTTACTTTGCTCTTGACATCATCTCTTGTACGAACTGCTGCCATAAATGTCTCCTCCTCGGACCGGGCCCTTACCTCCACGATGGCGTTGAGCGACGTGTCGGCTCCGATACTGTGGTCAGTGCCGGGCACATTGTTACTAATGGTGGCAGGCAGCATGCACATCGGGATGCAAAACTCCTCGTAGTCGGCGCGGGCCTCGTAGAGCTGCAGTAAGGACTCAAAGGCCTGGTGGTGGCGGCCGGGACATGGGGTTAGACCTCTAGGGGTGAAGCCCGCATGTTTGTGTGTGTGTGTGTGTGTGTGTGTGTGTTTCTGCAGGCTGCTTCATGGCGCCCAGAGCCTCCCTCATCTTGTATCCTTTGTTGCTACGGTAACTGATGTGTTGGGTTGAAACTCAACTGTGTCAATGCTACATGTGGTAGTAGCTGCTGGCAATGTGTGTTATTTACACAAAACAGCCATCTACTGGGGGGGGTGATCACATCCTCGACCACTCAGGTACCGCAGGAAGGATACGAGACAAGGGAGACGCTGGACCATGAACATGCAGCTCTGTAACGTGTGTGCTTCTGGTTGGCTCTCTCCAGGGGACTGGGGGTGGGGCAGGGGGCGGGGCTTCTCAGTGGCTGAGAGGGAACTGAAGGGAGGTGGTGTGGGGGTGGGGGGGGTCATTGTAGCTGCCATGTAACAGAGATAAAAACTCAAGAGAGACTCCTGACGTTCTGAGCCACGTCGCCTTTTATGTCCAAGAAGCAAAGACCTACGAGGTGGAGAGTTCTGCCTCGGCTGGAAACAGTGATAATCAATCAATCAATCAATCAATCAATCAATCAATCAATCAATCAATCAATCAATCAATCAATCAATCAATCATTGAAACGCTACACCTCCTCGTGGCTGACCAGCATAAGGACTTACTGACCAACTGTCCCGTCTCCGGGCGGAGAGTCCTTATTGGACTGACCGACACCCACGTCTACTCGCCTGCTGTTTACCAAACACACACATACACACAGATACACACGGATACACACACATACACACACATACACAACAGCTACGCAACACGCAGCAGAAACATGCAACATGCCTGTCAAGCGCATGCCCCTACACTTACCTGGAAGCCAGCTCGCCCCCCCCAACCAGCAAGAACTTCCTTGCTGGTGCAAACAAGCAGTCGGGTTCAGTCAGCCACCATCATGAATGTTTGTCTGACAACACGAGCGGGGCCTCCTGTCAGGGTCTGACCCGCTTACAGGCTGAGATGGAGGCTGTTTCTACGGCAACACTGGAAACTCTCTCTTAGACCCTCACTGACCGAGTAAGACGTCATCGAGCAGAGGCTCACGTTACCTCGTATAAACCACAGGATTGCATAACTGACAGATCACAGGAAATCCTGAATACTGACCTACAATCGTTTAGTGTTCATGTCTGTAGATCTGGTTCATGAACCAAAAAAAAAATGCACAATTGTTTCAAAAGACATTTCACTGACTTATAAGACTGGCTTTTACTCTTGGGCGAGCGCTACGAGACGAAACAAGGTGCAGAACCGGCACTGAGCTCGCCTTCTTCCTGCTGGACTCGATGCGCTGGACTGCTGGCGTGTTACTGATGTGGCTTCTCGTTTCGTGTAGCCCGGTTCTGCCCAGACCCTGCTCAAACCTGGGTCGGTTCCTGTTAGCCTGTGTCAGATATATTCAGCCAAGCGAGACCTAAGTTGTGTCAGTAAATGTACCGGAGCGGCTGTTCTTCGTCTGTTAGCGTAGCGGCTGTGAACATGTCTGCGTGGCAGGTGTTTACTCGACCTCTGTTCAGTCTTTTTAGTTGTTTTCTTAATAAATACAGGAAGAAGAGGGTCTTGTTGTTGAATTAACTGGTGTACAACTTGTTTTATAGAAGGAATTGTCTCCTTAATTGTCTCCTTAGTTGTCCATAAATTAAGAATGCATAAGATTGATTGCAACCGGGGGTCAACCACCTTTGACTAGAAATGGGTTAAATGCAAATACATTTCCCCATTGTGGGATTACTCAGGGAAAAATGTATTTATTTATTTTATAAACCTTTGTTTATGGACATTTTGGATAATTGGACTCTCACAATAATCCGGTGGGATTTCTATCTCGCACATCTCATCGCCACCATTTCTTATTCATCTTCCCAGAAATGTATGTGATGTAGCTCAGCATTAATCCTGCAGACACAAACGTCTGCTGATGATCCAATGCTCCAAATGGTTTCTGGGCTTCGGTCCTGCAGGCTTTCTGACCCGGAGGACCGCACCGGAGTCGGCCAGATGACCTGCATCCAGACCTTCTGTTTCTGTGTCTCTAGCGTCGCCTTGGTCCACAACTGGGCCCCCGACCCGACTTTAAGCAATGAAGCTGCACCGACAACTCTGAGCTTATCATCTGAAGCTCGGCTCGTCAGTGGCACATGCAAGCCATCAGGAAGCGCAGCCCCAAACTGCAGCGACTGTTGCATCCACACACACACACACACACACACACACACACACACACACACACACACACACACACACACACACACACACACACACACACACACATGCACTCTCACCCAGCCACACTTACATCAGTAATGGCATTCAGAGCCGTGTCTGAACCAATGCTGAGGTCTGAACCCGGTATGTTATTGGAGACGGTGGCCGGGACCATGACCATGGGCACACAGAACTCGGTATGTTTGTCCCGCGCCAGGGACAGCTCCTGTAATCCCACGTAGGCCTGCAGCGGCGGGTCGGTTTTGAGGAGGTGCACACAAAAGGCAGATCAGTGAAGATACCTTCTGCTGAGGTCTCCAGAGACACAATGGGCAAGACAACACAGGTGAACGTTCAGGGGAAGACAAGTTAAGGTGGGAGGGGCATGGAGGGGGAAGATTTGGCCAGATTCCATACGACACAAAGAGATTATATAAGATTGTTTCGGTGTATTTTTGACCATGTTTTCATCTCTGGTCTTCCAGCAGTCATCGAGAAAGATATGAGAGAAGAAATCCGTCTTAATTTCTTCAAATGTACCATTCTGCTAAATAATGCAACTGTAAAGATGATAAAAAAAACCTTTATACTACATTATATCATTTGAAATGATACATGATTAGTATAACTCTTTATCATCAGTTGCATCAGTTTAATCTTTTAGTCTGAACACGCTGAGTATTCGAATATCTTCAGATTTATGCGGGGATCGTTGTGGGTGTGGTTTGTGTAAGAAGGTGGGTGGGGCCTGCTGATGGGTTGATGCGGTGATAGAAATCTGAGGCAGCGATGGGACAAACAAAGGTCTGGGAGGAGGTTACTGGTGGGAGAAGCCAACAGGAGAGAGCCAAGCCACTCATGACAGTGAGACACAGACAGGAAGTCGATGTTGTAGCTGCTCACATAAAAAAGATAAACATGGAAAAATGTTGCATTCTATTTGGCCAAGCTGCAAATAAAGAAAACCAAACTGACACAAGATGTGTCAATATGTGTGTGTGTGTGTGTGTGTGTGTGTGTGTGTGTGTGTGTGTGTGTGTGTGTGTGTGTGTGTGTGTGTGTGTGTGTGTGTGTGTGTGTGCGTCAGACAAGGATCATTTCATTACAAGTAGCCAGTAGCTGCTGGTACTGTATATTTGTACATATGAGTAGAAATGATGATGATTTAAAGCAGGAGATGAATCTTTCAGGAAAAAAGATAAATAGCTGAAAAAAAAATTTTTCTCCTGAGTATGTTTCAATAACTCCTTCATCTCAGCAACTATGGGCCATATTTATTCTCTGACAGCAGAAACTGCTGATTGTTGTGTGAGTATCATGAATCTATTTATAACAGTTGTTTCAATAAATATCATCTTGTTAAAAGGAAAAAAAAGACACCTAGAGCAAGAAAGTAAGCTCAGAGAAGGAGATGCTCGCCGAGTCCTCTTCCATGTTACTAAAAATCTAATCATCCCTGCAACTTGCAAATTTTTAAAAACCTGGGAGCTTCAAAATATGGCAGATTACCTCCAACAACCTTTCTCTTTCTCTTCTCTCCTGACTGTTAAATCCAGATTTAGCTTGAAAGAGCGTTAATGATGGTAAATCCGAGGTTACACATGGTTTGGTTTTGCAGCTTGGCCAATAAGTTATATACATACAACATAAACAAGGTCATCCTGCAACATTCAAGCATCTTAATGGTATTTTAAAAATCTAATTTCAACATCTGCAAATGAACATGTCAAAGAGAATAATATGGTTTAAAACAAACGGATTGAATTGAATCAATAAATGCTAAATTAACGTTGATGATGCTGTACAGTACAACACATACGATGAGGCTAATCTGAGGAAGTGATTACTCAAACGTCCTGTTTTTGAACGTTATCATTAGCTCATTGAAACATTTCGGTAATATAGAGCAAGTTTAACATTTCATTATATTGTTTAAAGTGATAAACCCTGTTCTCAGGTAAAATAATACAAAATTGAAAAAAGCAATTTTCCCCCTATAATCAGGTAACGTTACATACCTCAAACCCTCCAATTACGAGCAGAGCATTGATGTTATGGATTCTCATCTGCTCGGCGATCTTATCCAGATGTTTCCCTGGAAGGGTCCTGACCCATAAAAAGAAATACAATCAAACCCCTTAACACTTCACAGTTGTCTCACTCTTTGATAACTAAACTTGTAATTCAGGGAAAGAAAAAGAAAAGAAAGAAAGAAAGAAAGAAAGAAAGAAAGAAAGAAAGAAAGAAAGAAAGAAAGAAAGAAAGAAAGAAAGAAAGAAAGAAAGAAAGAAAGAAAGAAAGAAAGAAAGAAAGAAAGAAAGAAAGAAAGAAAGAAAGAAAGAAAGAAAGAGAAAAGTAGCCGACCTTTTGGTCCCCAGCAGGGAGCCACCTTGGCCTGTCCAGCCGCCAACATCTCCCCATTTAATCTCCTTGATCTGATGAAACAAAACCTCTCAGTTACGGTGGCTTAGCGATTAGCAATGATGCCTCATGGCACCAAGGTTCCTGGTTGAACTCCCGGGAGTTTGCATGTTCTCACCGTGCTTTTGTGGGTTCCCTCCGGGTACTCCGGCTTCCTCCCCCCAGTCCAAAAACATGCATGCTATGTGAATTCATGGTTTTAAATTGCCTGTATTGCCTGTCCATATATTACCCCCTTTCCACCAAACCGGTTCCAGTGCTGGTTCTGGGCCAGTGCTGGTTCTGGTTCGCAACTCGTTCAACTTGCGAACCAACTGAGAACCGGTTTTCTTTTCCATAGCTCGGGTGCTAAGGTCACTGCAAACTTCAGTTATGTGTGCGTGTAGCAACAACTATGGAACGACCTCGCGGTTGTACAACTGCTGCTTCTGGATTTACGCTACTTCATTGTCATCAGAAAATGGCAGATCCAATGCCAATAGATAGGTCGTCTCCTCCTCAGACCACTGCTGCTTTGCTGCATCCATATTCATTTGTTGCTTATTTGAAAATGTTGCCGTCTCGCAGTCTTGCTATTGCCGTTGGTCTTAACAACTCCCCCCCCTCTGCTTACGTAAGCGGTTCTTTCCTCTAGCCCAGCAAAGAGTTGGTGCTACCTTGGAACCGGAGCCAGTTCTTTGTCAGTGGAAAACAGAAATCCTGGTTCCAGAACCAGCCCTGGAACCGGTTTGGTGGAAGAGGGGTATAAGTGGCCCTGGGATGGACTGGCGCCTGTCCAGGGTCTACCCCTGTAATGAGCTGGGACAGGCTCCAGCAGGCCCCCACCACCCTGTAAGGCAGGGGTGTCAAACTCATTTTTCTTGGCGGGCCGGATTTGACCAATTTTTTTCTTGCAGGCCGCACCCTCAAAATAACAAAAACGGTGCGAACATTTTTTTTTCTTATTCTCTTTTTTTACTATTGTTATCTAATCCAATATCAGTTTAGTTCATTTTAAAGGAAATATGCACTTTGTTTACACTCTAATTATGTAAAACATCTTTTCTTGAAATTTCTCGTTTTTTTTTCAAATTATGTAAGATACTTTTAATATCATTTTACAAAGATAAACAGAAACAAGTATGTTTTTTTTTATATTTCGCTTTTTTATAGGAAATTTAATCCAAAGCAAAATCTTTCTTATTACATCCGAGAGTGATTCAAAGATTTTTCCAGTACAATTAAGTGTATTTATTTTTAAAAATTGGCGAGGATATTTACGCCAGTGTGCCGAAAAAGTCAGCACTTCTCTTTTAACTGTTTTACTTTGCCACTATCCTCGTATTCAAAACTGAAATTCTCTAAATAAATATCTTCTATCATCTTTTTTAGAAGTGATATTTTTCCTGTGAAAATATACCGGTATAATAGTAGTCAGTTAATAAAAATAAACGACCATCTACAAAGAAATAAAATCAGCAAATGCATTCTAGAAAACTAAAAAAATGTCGAAAACTAATCTCTTTGTGGAATAACGATGGATTTGTAGAAGAAATATATTATCGGATATGCTGCGATTCATGGCAATTATTTATGCCCTCCTTTTTAGTAAATTACCATTTCGTTTTTTTGCGTTGGAAACTTCTCGCGGGCCGCATGAAAACCTCTCTCGGGCCGCATGCGGCCCGCGGGCCGCACATTTGACGCCCCTGCTGTAAGGGATAAAACGGGTATAGAAGATGGATAAATCTCCTCAGTGAGCATTTGTATGAATAAAACAGCTCAGCTTCCTTTAGATCTTTAAATCCGGTTGTCATTGTGAACCACAAATATATTTCGAACCAACTCAATTAGGGAATTCATCAAATTCCACGATCTAGTGACTATCCCAGCGGAGCGACCCCGGACCAGCAGCTCTTTCCATGAATCGGTGTCCTACTTTAGCAGGCTTTAGTCAGGGATCACAGCTTCACTATTCAATCACGTCTAATCCTCCCACATGACAGCCCGCCTCAGAGATTCATTTCTTGTACCGGGTTGCGTGTGCCTGTTTGTATCCATGGAGGGATTGCGTCCGGTCAGTCGACTAGATCAAAACAAGTGCTGTACACGTGTATGCACGGCATTGCTGCTGTAGGGGTGGAGTAATTGGCTTACAGTAAGCGACAGTATTTATCTGGACACACTTGTTTGGAGTTTGGAGTTGGGGCAGCTCAAACAGACAGAGCTAAACGTTTTACGTTGTGGTTGGATCACTGGGCTGATGTCATCTAATTCATGTGGTTTCCAACAGAAAACTGCCAGCTTGAAGCAACCTTACCAACTGGCTTTTTCAATAAACTGTAATCCAAAGATGCAGGGAATGTGGCACAACTGTGATGTTGTCATCAATCGAGTTAACTTTCTACTCTTAAGTTATCATGTATGTCATCTACTCCACCATGCATATCTTGCAAATGTAAAACTGTGCACAACGTTTGGGAAAGGCGTGACCTCGTCTATGAAAATCAAATCGGGCAAAAAAAGCACAAAAGGGGCAACACAAAGTTTAGCTTGTGACGTATGTGAGACGGTTGCAATAATTTGCTTTATAAATACTGTACAACAAAATGTTCAATAAGATCTTCTATTTAAGACTTGAGGGGTGTTTTTGGTTTGGTTTAATATAGTTAGGTCCAGAAGTATTTGGACAATGAGTTTTTATAAGATGTGATCAAAGTCTAGACGTTCGGCTTTGGTCAAAGAGACATCACAAAAACAGGCTTTTTACAGTTTAAGGAACTTCAGCCTCCATTTTCAGAAGCTCTGAAGTATTTGGACACGGTGACAAATGTTAATGTAAATATCATTTTTACTACTTGGATGGAAATCTTTTGCAATTGATGACTGCCTGAAGTCATTGGACATCCATGTTCATGGACATCACCCAGGTTCCTCCTTCCTTCCTGTCTCTACACATGCCGTCTTCCAGACCTGTTGATGTTATTCTGTCTTGTTCATTTATTTCATCAGATTTCTCTTGCTTTGCAGCCTAATGATGACCTCTGTTATTTGCATTGGGACCTCCTCGGTTGTGTCCAGATAAACATCTGCTAAATGCCTGCTCAAAACCTGAAATCAGCTCCAGTAGCGATGGAGTACACGGCACCAACTAACCTCTCTTCAGTCAGTCGTTAATGTAAGTTTGAGGCCCTGAAAGTGGAGTTGCTCCTAAATTCCTGAACTGTAAATGCAGTATATTTGCAAATGAGAGAAATTAAGCTTAAAGATATGAAGTTTTAAGATGCCGTAAGTGGTGATAGCACTGTAGATTTCCTTAAAATCCTGAGATATAGCGAAATAGCGATGTTCTTAGAGGACTGGACTTGATTTGACCCATGAGCATCTCTGTGTGTTTCTCATGTGTACGTGCTCACCTGCCCTTTGTAGAATCCCTCGAAGCCGTCGTTGACGGCAAACATGGTGTGGCCTTCAGTGATTCCCACCCTGACGGCAGAACGCACGGCGGCGTTCATCCCCGCCGCCGGGGCGCCGACGTTCATCACCGCCACGTTAAAGGAGCTCTGAGGGGGATGACAGCAGCCGTCACACACACACACACACGATGCTGAACAACAAGCCAAACAGGACCAGGCCTGTGCACATGTTCCTCTGCCAAGCATTTTATAACCTCACACTACAGCCATGATCAAGGTTTCAAAAAGTTGCCTTTATTTGCAACTTTTAGAGGCGATGAAGTCATTCCTGAGGGGAATGGCAAATGGAGCAACAAGTGGACGGATTACTCCCCATGTCCCCGATGGAGGTTTCCATCTTCACTGCCTCAAATCCACTTATGATGTACGGCTGAGAAGCCGTGCAGCGCAGCGGCGGGCACACAGAGCCTTGCATGCAGGAAGCCACATGCGGCTAAAAGACGCAGTGAAGCAGCAGCTTTCTTAGCTTTCCACTGGAAAGATAAACGCATCTGAATCCACTCAATGCACAACTGGCGCGCAGCAGTCTATGAAGCCCACGTGAACTCGGTAAGGGTCAGAAATGTGCTGTGCGCCAGCGATGGATCGAGTCTTTCATGTTTGCCTCTTCAAACAAGTTGATAATGACACGTGACATTGTGGAGAACCTCAAAATGGAAAGGCATCCAACGCTCTGCTATTAATACCCAAACTCACATGATGTGACATTTGAAGGAAGTGAAACACTGTATACCTGGGGCGACCAGCCATTCATCAATTTAAAGAATTTACTTTAAACTTCTGATGTTCGCTTTTAAAGCTGTTAACGGCCTCGCACCCTCGTATTTATCCAAGCTTTTAACTGTCCATAATCACGGTCAAGCGCTGAGGTCAACCAATCAACTTTTGTTGGAAGTCCCGCGGTCAAAATATAAACACCGGAGTGACCGAGCCTTCTCCGCTGCCCCGCCCATGCCCATCATTTTTTAATCAATGCTTAAAACCCACTTATTTAAGACGGCTTGTGACACCCAGTAGTGTGATGACGCTTTTATCTTATTAGATTTTGTTGTATTTTATTGTTTTTGTTTTTATTTATCCTCCTTTTATCTATTACTTGCTGTAAAGCACTTTGGCACAAAGGCTGTTGTAAAATGCGATATAAATAAAGTACATTACATTACATTTCCTGCTGAAGTCTAAAGCAATGGAAATTAATGATGATCAGCTATATAAGTTTGCAAATGCTTCATCAAACCTAAAGCTACTCTGATGAACAGAAAGCTTATATCCGACTGGTGATGGGAACCCCGTTGAAGTTTAGGGAAATTGTTGTGGCACATGCATGCCTGAACCCAGAAGATCCCAGGCTCCTGTTGTCTTTAACCATGTTGTTTATTCTCGTATACCGCAGAGAGCCTGCCAACATCTCCACAGACGGCTGGATCCCGGCCACACATGAGCTCACCCGGCTATACAATGGCATCTAACGCTCAGCCAATGAGGGGCCACCGCGAGCGGTGAAGATAGCAGGAGTGAATGACCCTCTCTCTTTTCTCTGGTATCAGAGGAATTTCAGCTCTGTTGTGCATGTGCACCCCCCCTCCACCCTGTAATTTGTTTTCAAGTCTTTAGTATATTCTTTATAATAGTATTCAAAAATATAATAATCTACCTCCAAAACACACAGTTTAGTTTACACTTCTTTCTTTTAAGCTTGCTGTCAGTTTGGGAGGAAGGTTTAATTTCATGGGCCGACTTGTGTCATGCAAATGTTTGCGAGCTCGTTCCTCAGCAGCCAATGCTGCCTGATCGTTATTGTCACACTGTGTGAAGACCTGCGGTGTATCTCAGTGCTTCTAATATCAACACACTTTCATTTTACTCAGAAACATAGATGCAGAGTGTTTAACAAGAAAAATATTTTGACCTTCTAAAAGTGTTGCAGTCTGATGTGAATAGGCTAAAAGCATTTGGAAACATTGATGTACTTCATGATTATCTAAACCTGTGCACGTATTTCCAGTGCACATGGATGACCGTTTAATTCGTGTTTACAGTAGTGCACCTGTTTCCAATGCGAGCTCTCTGCCGGAAAACCAGCTGAAGATGATGTGAAGATCACTGAATTGTGATGCAAGTGCTTGCTCAGTTTGACAACAACACTGACAAAGAGCTTAAAGGTTTATGAGCCTCAACTGCTGACGAACAGACCTCTGTAAAATTAATTCATAGTACCTGGGATGAGGGGAAACCTGTCCATGTCATTGCTGTTATGTACCAAGATCATTCAAATTCAAGCTTTGGCGTTTTAAAAACATGTAAAACTATTTTAGATTCAACAAAGATTCAAGAGTTTTGGAAAACTGTATATGATGAAGTTGGTGTAATTATTAAGCAGAAAATACAGCTTAATCCAATATTATGTTTATTGGTTTATATTCCTGATCCACTAAGACTCCAGAAGAAAAACTGTACAGTTTCTGCTTATGTTGGGCCGGAAGGCTGTTATGAGCAAATGGGGAGGAGATGAACCTCTATTGGAGTCTCTGATGTTATGACTGAGATTTCGTATCAACGGTCAGAATGACCTTTTTACTGCAGCATTTGATAAAGTGATAAAGTACCAGGGAGTTTAGACTGCAGATGCCTGAAACGTAAAACCCTAATAAGGACTTTTGTGATCATAGCTGTGGATGTACTTTGGATTTGCTACATATTTCATATAATCTGTATGTACTGTGCTGGACTGTTTTGATTTCTGAAAATGTTCAATATAAAGAAGAAAAAGAGCAAAACATGTTTACAGCCAAGACTGGACTCCATTCGCTTAGTTCCTCTGTCTTATGTCTGTCTTTGCAGTTTCTCCAGCTTTCACAGCTGTTTTACAGCAAGTATGAATCTGGCACGTATGTCATGCACTTTAAAACTCTCTGTTTCCAACGGCGCACGGAGCCTCTCCACTTTGAGTTCTGAGCAGCGCCTCCAGCCACCACCTCCACAGACTCAATGACCAACTGTGAGGAGGCCACTTCAGATTCACGTGAAGCAGCTCACAGCCGTCACTCGACAGCGGGGCTGATGGGATGCCTGCACTGCAGCATTAACGCACATCTTTGCATGTCTACACTTTACTTCTAAGCAAAGCCATGAAGAATTAGGCGACGACGGACACAGCGACAGGTAACGAGCACTGACCCCGTCAGTTTGTGGCACTTCTCCATTTAAACTTTAAAAAAATCCTGAATTTCTCCAAGATGAAATGTAATCAAGAAAAAAACTCTTTAAATGTTTATAATTTTCATTTTGATCACAGCAGTGAGGGAACTACAAGCCAAAAACCTAATAACGTGTCTAAACTCGTGGCTAAAAAGCTAAAAGTGTGAACTACGTCTGCAGAAGCTGCAGAAGCTGGTCTACAGTCTACGGAATCACATACACACTGCTCTTCCTCCCCTGCCTCCTCCTCCTCTCCCTCCTCTCCCTTGGGTCAGACAGTTAGAGAAAAACAGAACATTAGTGTCACAAAAAGACTGCAGCATCCACGATGCACCTGACCAGGAAATACCTCAGGCTAACGAACAAAATCTCAGAGCAGCTGGTGGAAAAGACACATTAAAGGGATTAAAACGGTGAAGATTGATCATCTGGTGGGATTGTGTTCTTGTTTGAGATGTTTGTACGGGGAGCTTACGTTTGGTAGTTCGGAATCTGCTTTGCGGTAGGACAGCAGTCTGTAGGTGTTCAGGTTGTTTTCAAAGCTCCTGCAGAGTGAAAATGCACATTTTACCATCTTTGAAAATGCAGAAACATCAAATATCAAACAGGACTCCCTCTGATCCGAGTCAGCTACAGCACATCTCTATTTTTCTGACTGCAGGTCATGGGCCACATTCAAAATCCAGACATCACTCGTACCTGCCACGTAGTCGCACTGCCTCCTCAAATTTCTTCTCATCCATGGCCTTCTGTACTTCCTGGGTCTGATGAAAAAGCAAAAAAAGAAGAGCTCTGTCATCAAGAAGAAAGACTTTTATGAACACATGCTTATTCTGTCTGTGTGAGTCCACTTATACGCTACAAACAACATGCTGGGTGGAGCCATGATGACCTGGAAGCATCTGACCCGTCAACAGAGAAGAAAACAACTTTGGATAACGGCGATACGGTGAAGACTCTGGAGGGAGGTAATTATCAAAAATGCTTGTGCACACTTCATGTCAGGTAACTTATTTAAAAAAAAAATGCATTTCCTGTCATGTCTATAATGTAGCGTGTGGTGGTTATTGTGCCCTTTTAATCAGATATTGGATCAGTAATGATGGTAATGATGACATTACCTGTTTTATACTTAATTATAATCTATTTATCTCCTATTTTATTTCATCATGTAAATACTCCTGTAAATATTCAATTTTAGTTTATGTCATTTTAAATTGCGGACTGTTTATTTTTATCCTTCTATTTTATTACTTGTATTTTGCACCGTGGTTCAGAGAGGACATTTGTGCTGTATGTCGAACATTTTTGACAATAAAGCTTGAAGCTTGAACTTGACATCATCCATCCATGAGTGATAGCGTACAGGTCGGCTTGTCTGCCCGGCCTTGACCCGCCCAGCACAATATGTCATACTGTTTACTAACAAGAAAGGGGTTTAGTGTTATTCCACTTCTTCCACCGATGCTAAGACTGGAAGTATTGCCACCAAAGTATAGTTAACTGAAAATGTTGGAACCCCTGCTGAGATACGGTCAAAGAGACCTGCAAGCGGCGAACACTTCAGATGGCTCTGTGGGGCAATGGAATAGCGTGTTGGGCTTCTAAAGCCGGGCATACACTGTGCAATATTTTGAATCGTATGAGACTGCCCCATCTCACACTGCACGACTAGATCGCGGAGTTCAAAAGTTCAGAGCCCACGATTTATGTTCTTACACTGTACGAGCCGATGCTCGGATGCGACCCGTCTGCTCACACTATACGATCATTATCCTCCCGTCGGACCTCTGTGTACTGGAAATATAATATATCATAAAATATCTGTACCGTTTCTGATTGGGTGGGCACTGCGCATCATTTTTAGACATAACAATGAACGCATACCGCAAAAGTTGTGTCTCGCGGAGGAACCCGACGTCCCAGCAAAATGAGAAGAGAAAAAAGAGTTGTTCCGAACAGTACAGCACAATGATAAAAACGAAATCACATTATGGGCGATTTTTATTATTTCACTTTAGTTTATAATTCATCTTCATTGTGGCATCATATAACACTGTTTTAGTCATTTTTGTGCACTTTTCGGCTCATTATATTGTATTTTTCTACATATTTGGGAAGACGAGGTTGTGCCAACATTGTATGACGTCAGGTTTGTTTACATCAGGGGCCGCTGTTATTGGTCCAGCGCGATCACGTGACGCGTCCGAAGCGCTCCTCGACACAGGCGCCGCTGGAAATAGTCCCGCTATTAAAATAACGATCTTGAAAATACTTCCCAAAAATCCGAGTTCAAACTTTTATCCTATGCTTAACATAAATAGCTCTTTTTTTTAAAGTGAAAAGAATTTACACGCAGGAGGTGGGAACGAGATGAAACGAAAAGGTGGGTGACCTGACGGCCTACAGCAGACAGCGCACACACTGAAGGCTGATTTATGGTTCCGCGTTACACCAACGCAGAGCCTACGGCGCAGGGTACGCGGCGACCCGCACCGTACGTGGAAATGCTGTCTTTTTTTTGCTATTAAAACATGATTTGTAATGTGAATTTGCAACACTTAAACTACAAATAATAGTTTTTGAGGTGACATCAGAGATTGCGCATGCTCTCTGTGAAAGGATGAGGTAAATCTGGTCGCAGCACGGCTTCAACTGTGCGATGCCTTCACGAGGAGCGACCAGGATTTCAAACATGCTTGATTTTCTTGCGACCTCACGATTTGTGATCGGGAGCTCGTCGTGAGGTGTTAATCTCTCGTCGTTACCCCACGTACACTGCACGAGGCACGAGCAACGATTGGGTCAAAATCGGGCCCGATCAAAAAAAAGTCGCACGACTGGAAAATCGGCTCAAAACGAGCCGATAATCGCACAGTGTATGCCCGGCTTAAGACGTCTCAGCTGAGGGTATTCAAAGGTTCTGGGTTTGAGTCCCACCAGAGTCAAATGCTCTTCAGGGAATGACAAGGTGATGAGCTTTTTATGCAACTCGCTACGACTACTCAGTTTCAGAGCTTTTACTGTGTCTGCCATATGCAGTCTCACCATCTGAACACACTCCATCAGTGGTAGTCGAACAGCCTGGTTGCCAACCAAGGACACGACGCAGGCTGGGGTGTTGGCAGACGCCTCCAGCAACGCCAGCACTGCCTCCACGCCCATACGACTGGCCTGCAAAGTCATTTTCAGGGGACTTGTAAGACACGTTACAGTGGATTTTTGAATCCATCACCTCGCAGATGAAAATCTAGCAATAATAAGTGACTGACTGGGACTTACCAGGATCCTGTCGAAGGCGGAGGGGGTTCCGCCTCTCTGCACGTGGCCCAAAATAGTGACCCGGGTGTCAAAGCCCAGGCAGCGCACCACCAGCTGGTTGCAGAACAAGTGTGGATTATTAGATGGGATTACATGCCTTGAAATTAAGGATAATTGTGCCCTAGGAATATATCAGCTCTCACATCTAAAACTGTGTCAGTGCAGCAGAAAGGTGATATAAGAAAGCAGGAATCAAGACGTCTATACAAGTGTAAACTTTAAAAAATAACAGAGGGGAGATATCATGCAAAACATTTCCTGTCATGTTGATGTGTGCAAAAATGACGCACATGCAGAAGGAGGAAAAAATAAAGTGCAGAAGGACATAGCATGAATTAAGAAAATCTGAATACAACATGCAAAAAAGGTGAAAAAAAAGATATATATCTAAATATACATATAAACACATAAGGCATTATGCCTGTATATGTCTTGATGTGGGTTTTGAGCATCAAGCAAACCAACATCAGAGTAAGAGAAGAAGAAACATCCATGCATGCGTCCGTGACTCGGGCTGATCCTCCGCTGTACTTACATCCTTGATATAATCAGGCGTTATCGCCTTGTTGCTGCAGTCAATGGCTCCCTCGGCTACAATAATAATGTTCAGCCTTTTCTTATCAGCACGGTTCTAGATAGAAATATAGAAAACAATATTATATGAACACATGACAGGAAAGGTTCTGCAATGCCATAAGCTGGATCGGATAATGGAGGATGACCTCGGCGCAAATACTGAGAAACCTTAACTCTGACTTTCAGTTGGAAGCTCATTGTTCATTGTATTTTTTCTAATATTTAACAGAAGCTTCTGTTAAAATGTGTCTTCAGGCGAGAAAGGTTTCCTCTCTTGCTCTGTGGTAACGCCACTAGATGTAATCACTTCCACCAGCTGGTCCAGCTTCCGGTTCCCCTCTGCGTCTGTCTGGAGCAGCGCTCTACTCACATCCTTCACAAAGTGGGAGGTAATGTGTTGTCCTTGTCTGTCAATGGCTCCTTCAGCAACTATGATAATATTCAACCTGGAACCCCGAGATCGGCTCTGGACGATAAACAAACACACCTGGGACATTAAATCTACGTGGAATAAAAGCAGTTAGTGTCAAAGATACCCAGACTGTTCTCCATCATTAATTGAGTCTTTATCTCTTGCTGTTATAACAGGCACCTGGATGTTCTCTGCTGGCGTTATATCACTGGTTTCATTTCCTTTCTTTAACCACAATTAGATGGAAAAGGCAGGCTTTGATGGCTCTGTGGCACAATGGCTAAGTTAGCAGAAGGGGGTTATTTAAAGGTTGTGGGTTTTAGTCCCACCAGAGGCAACGCTTTACCCAGAAAGCCTCGTCAAGTGGAGTGTCCTGTAGTGTCTAGTGTGACACTATTTACATCCATCAAAAGAGATGCAAAAACATCTGTACTGCTGAAGTTTAAAAAGAAAAGTGGCGATGCGGACCAGAGAAACCCATCGGATGTTTTTTGTTGTATGCTGTTAGGATGAGCTGCAGCTTACAAAGACAAGAGTTACATAGAACCAAAGTAGATGGACACTAATGTAGTGTCCCACGGTGCTGACTGGATGCTTAAACTTTGAATATGAAACATAACAGCTTCAGTAGAGTTCACCTACATTTTCTTGGCTTATCTCTGTCAAATTAGAAGGTCGTTTAAAGGTTGTGGGTCTGAGTTCTACCAGACATTTTTTTATTACAGCAAAAACCTCCATAAAAGTGGATCATCCATTGATACTCTCTGTTTTCTATTGTCATAACAACCTTCACAACCTTCTCTCTCTATGCTTGACCTGCTGGTGTTGGCTCCTTTTAGAAAGAGCTTGGAAATTAATTTTAACACCAATCTGTCGTCACCCCTCAGGGATGATACTCAGCTCAGGTGGAAGCACTGGG
Organism: Cololabis saira; assembly: GCF_033807715.1. Taxonomy (NCBI): domain Eukaryota; kingdom Metazoa; phylum Chordata; class Actinopteri; order Beloniformes; family Belonidae; genus Cololabis; species Cololabis saira. The sequence goes on from NC_084596.1 coordinate 19,577,667, forward strand.
AGGAAGATTTGAACCCCAAAAGAGACTCTGCCACCAAAAGCTTCAGAAGCAGTGCTTGAAGCAGCTCTAAAGCCGCAGTAACCCATGGAAGCAGCTCTGTGGTGCAATGGACAGCTAATGGCTAAATGATGACAGGACATTCAAAGGTTGTGGATTGGAGTCCTTCATAAAAACTGATCAGGTGGACTCTTGTAGGGATAGCTCCGATGTTGTTTCATTAGTTACATCAGCACTAAAATACATTCCCGCTAATGTTCCTACACTGGTTGAGTGAGATCTATGGATCTATAGAATTCCAACTCCAGCTGTGGATATTTTGGAACTTTAAGCACCAACTGTTTAGAACCACTTAGCTCCATTTTATTCAAGAGCGACAAGACATGCACACCACTGCAAAATCCTGCAAAAAACGGTCTCAATATCACTACAAACAGAAGGGAAAACAACACACACCTTGTTTGTTGGTGTTGTTTCCCTTTCTGTTGACATAACTAAGCCAATATAGAAGGAGGGTAGAACAACAACAAACGCAGGAGCTCCAGAAACACAAATAAGCACTCATCTCTTGCTCATGCTCTTGCTTAGCTCTAAAGCACATCGGATGAAGGTTTATTGGGACCAGAAAGGTTCCAACTGAGGTATTTATCACCAAAAGCTTTACAGGCATCGCTTGAAGCTACTCTTGGGTGGACCTGCCAGCAGCAAGTGTTGCAGATGTGGCTCAATGGAAAGAGCGCTGGATTTCTCTTAGAGCTCCAAAGTTGTATTTAAGAGGTGGCAGGTTTCCCGTCCCAGGACAGCGTTTTATATATTTTTAAATGCAACATTTTAATGCTAAAACCAACAAGAATGTACTAAAGTAATAGAAATCAGATATATGTTTGTTAGGAACAAAACAAATTTGCTATTATATTTATTAATTCTCATTTTCTTTGTTTACAAAGGTACATTTATTATTTAGTGATTATTATTGTTCTTTTTTATGTTATTGATTTATTGTTCTGCTGTTTTATTGATTTATTTTTTTGCGGTTATGTTCGAAATAAAAGATATCAATCATATATGTCCTTGATTTGTTGGTGGTTTTTTTTCTTTTTACTTTTAACAAAACTACTGCCGGGTTCAAGTCCCACTAGACTTGACGCTTTACCTCCTTTACGTTGATCCTCATTTAAAAACACTAAATTATCTTAAGCTTTACCTCAGAGAGTTTCTGGCACATGTTTTCTTCCCAGCCATCTTCAGGAGGCATTTCAGGGATAAAAACCCAATCGGCTCCACATGCCAGGGCGCTGACCAGAGCGAGGTATCTGAGCAAACACAGACACAGTCTTACTGTGTAACGTATGTTAAACATATGCACCGACTAAACTCAAGCTGACATGATCAAACAACATTTCTTTAAAAAAAATGTTGACATAGATAGATATATTTAAAAAAATCTGAATATATTCTGTCTTTTGTCCGAAGATGTACATCATTTTTGTGTAAAGACTCACCCACAGTGTCGGCCCATGACCTCCAGCACGAATGTCCTCTGGTGGCTGGAATGATGACAGAAAATAATCATGAAAGAAATACTTTGGTTTCTACTGCGCTTATGTCACATGGTGTTCCAGTTAGGTTTAGAGAAGTCGCTCACCTCTGAGCAGTCGTCATGATGGCATCCACCACCTCAATGATGCGGTGCAGGGCCGAGTCCGTGCCGATGGTCATGTCGGTGCCGCAGAAGTCGTTGTCAATGGAGCCGACCATGCCGACGATGTGAAGCTCCGAGTTACTTTTGGCCGCCTCCTCATCGATGAGACCTGAATGAAGACAAAACAGGAGGATTAAAAGAAATGTCTTCCCTCCTGTGGCATGTAAACAAATGAAGAAAAGGCACCTTGCTCGAGCAGCTCGTTCAGCAGGCCGCTCCACTCCTCTCTGAACAGGTTGGCTCCGGTCAGGCTGCCGTCTCCGCCGATCACGCACAGGTTGGTGATGCCGTGCTGCACCAGGTTGTGAGCAGCTTTCAGACGTCCTTCGTGGGTGCGAAACTCTTTACAGCGGGCGCTGCCGATGACTGTACCGCCCTACGGAGAATGTAAACGACCACATCCAATTGCACACTTTCTCCCAGATGAAAAGGTCATTAAAACTGAATTGGATGATAACTGTTAACAAAGGAAATCTGTGGATGTTTTTCTCACATACTCTTGTTCAAATCTGATGGCTACTTTATGGGAGCTTTTAATTTCCTTCTCACATGCTTGCATGGTTGAGTCATTCATCCAGCTTGAATGGCCTCTAAGTTCAGAACAATGTCCAAACTGTGTTTCGTTTGTGGTTTTTGTTGCAGATTTCCAGTGCTCGACATGTGCCTCCATGTGTTCTTGCTTCCTGGATTGGCAGTGGATGATATATATATGTATGTGTATGCGTATGTATGCGTTTATACCATTAATATGTGTGCAGACAAGGTAGAAAAAAAAAAAAAAAGATAAACGAGGGAAGGAATCAGGCTCCACCTGTATGTTTTTTATTTAAAAAATGTCATTTAAGGGGCTAAAAGTCCTCATCATGGTTGACTCAGGTTCTTGTTCCAGCCCGTGACCCTCTGACACGTGTCTAACACCGTCTTCGTCCATTGTCCTCTTCCTTCTCCATTCTCTCCAACATAGTGGCTGGGAATCATCCGTGTCAGGTGGACTTGGTTCTTGAAGACTTTTCAGCTCCATCCAGTTAAACTGACAGGTGAGGAGTTTTGAGCTTAAAAGTTATTAGAGTCATATGCAAACCCCTGTCACTCCTGTGGGTCTTTGAGTTTTATTATCCACTCTAAGTTGTTGACCTTCTGTGTCTGAAAAGTTACTCCACCTGTGATCCACCTGTGTCTCCTCCTTGAGACACAGGTGGACCACGGAGGCTTAGACCTGCCTAGCTGCTCTCCTCTGTTGTTCCACGTCTTTGTGGAGTTTTCTTTAGTTTACCTGACATAAAAAAGGCCCGTACTTTCCACACTACACTGCACATTGTATACATCAGTAGTTCTCAACCTTTTTGGGGTCCTGGTCCTGCAAATTTGTGATCAACTCTTAGGACCCCTGCCGTCAGAACAAGCGTTTTTTTTTAATACGCGCCATCATCATCTACTTCTTTTTTTTGCTTATTGTGTTCTTCTTTGCTTTTGTTGTTTTTAACATTGTTGCAATTTCGACAACAGCTTCCTGCAAATATTTCACAATAAAAGCATTTTAAAGAAATTAAGTTATGCCAACTAAAACGGTTTAAAAAATATATACGGACCCCTTGCAATTACACCACCGACCACTAGGGGTCCGCGGACCCCCGGTTGAGAATCCCTGGTATACACATACGACTAGGAGTACACTGTGTTTGAAATAGGAGCTGCAGAGACGGAGAGCCAGCGGGGGGCAGATCTTTGTTCCCGTCTTTGAAGATCTTCCTGCGGTAATTTTCAAGGGTGGAAACAGCAGAAGAAAGCGCTGCTCACCACTTGCAGCATGCTGGAGACGCTCTCCCACTTCGCCTCTTTGATGTTGTCTCCTCCGTCCACCATCCCCTGGTACCCCTGAGATGAGAAGCAAACACCGCAGGTATTCACAGGAGCATTCATAATATGACAAAACCAATATTCACTTAAACGCTGCGGAGAGCGTTATGGCCAGGATGAGCTGTATGTCCAACTCTCTAAACCGAAGCACGACTTACCTGTTATGTGATTGGGCTCATGACTCCCGGACGTTCGACCCACTCAACTGACAAATGGCTAAATGCTTTGCAACTGAGCTCGTGATTCTCGGTTTCCCATTACTTTGACAAAGAGCCCAGAATCCTTGTGTAAATATGGATATTTGAAGTTTTCCCTCAACACTCACCAGCCACTTTAGCAAACATGTCAGCTGTATGAAGTAGAGGAAACGTTGGAGATGATTCTGGTTTTAAATGAGATCCTGGCAGTTTCAGGTCACTGATCCTCATTTATCAAAGTACATTCACTGGTGACTACTTATACATCCAGGGAGCCTGGACTCAGCTCTCGCAGAGAAACAATCTGAGACGGCCTCAGACACCTGTTAGTTTTTGTGATTAAGATTCCCTTCACAGCGCTTCATCATGTCCTAAAAACCTCGTATACGATCCCTGCAGCACACTCGGAGACGGCAGGTTTACTTGTGGTTCCTTCAGTCGAGTCGTCAGACTGGGACTCAGACTTTCCTTTTTGATGAGGACTATAGTTAGGGCTGGTTCTGGTCATTAAGATCGATCCGTTTAACTATCCTTACCACATGCATACACTGCAGGGGAACCTCCCATGATGCACATAGCTCTCCTCTTCACTCTGGTGTCTTTACTCCTCCAGAATTGCTGTCACTAATATTGCCACCAGCTATGCTTCTTTTAGGATCTACTGTTTCCATGGCAGCATTGTTGCGGGGAGAGCCGAACCACAGGGAGAGATCCACACCAATGTAAAAGCAAATAGTCTCCCGGCTGTCATTACTTACAGCCAGGTGCTTATTGATGGAGATGACGGTGCATCCAGTGAAGGATGAAGCCTGCCCCCACATCATCTCCACCTGCTGCTGTCACTGACGTCAGCAGCCCATGCCAATTAGAAAGTGCACATTTTTATGTCTTCAGATATTAATTATTGAGCAATATTTTTTTTTTTTTTTTTTTTTTAAAGATTTTTTTCGGCACAGACGCCTTTATTTGGAAGTTCAATGACAGGAAACAATGGGAAGGAGAGGGGGACTGACATGCAGCAAAGGGTCCCCGGCCGGGATTCGAAACGGGGTCCACTGCGTATGTGGCATGCGCTCTAACCACTCGACCACCTGCGCGACATTATTGAGCAATATTAACAAAAAGTCATTTATTTTTGCAGTATAATGAGGGCATCAGTTTAAAGGAGCGGTTGGAGGTTTCCTGAGGTTTTGATGAAACGAGCAGTGGTACAATGCAAAAACTCCCTTTGCAACCATCTCTTTTCTGCTCTGTTTGTTTAAACAGAGTATAGTCCCCCACTGGACTCCATCCCTTTATTTCACAGGCTCTCTCTCTTTGAAAATACAGAGTTAATGATCCCAGTTACAAGGTCCAAACGATGCATCCTGATGCAGAGTTTGGCTGGATATTGAGATGGGGAAGCGGTGTGATCCTACTCTGATTCGGGTCTGTGATGTCACACTATACAGTAAATGAGACTAGTTGTTATCAGTTACTTTTTAATATAAATTTGGATTAAAAATAATGGAAAAAGTGTGATTAAAAAGCACAATTAGTACTTATGCATGGTGAGTTTAAAATTAGGTTTTTATATTTTCCAGATACCCAACATAAAATGCAAATACCATTAAAAGTTAAATAAATAATCTTTCTCTGGTAATGAATGAATCATTTTAAAGTATTACATATTACCTGCTCAAAAGACAATCTGAATAAAAAGTTAATTTGATTGTTATTTTGATATTTTACTTTTAACAAAACGTGTTTTATATTTTAGGACTTTTAAGGTCAAGTAAGTTCAGTCAACAAAAGTAAGTTAATTCCAGGCCTTTGTGTCCCACTGGCTCCCTCAAAGACAATTAAAGACCACAAAGGAAGTATTGTTTGTGCTAATTGAATTCACTGCTGAGCGTGAGTGAATCTGGAGACTCTCCAGGGGCATCGTTGGGAGACGGAGTCGTGCCTCACCTCGTGGATGAAGTAGACTTTTGCTCCCACATAGATACCCATTCGGACGACGGCCCGGACGGCCGCATTCATACCTGGAAATATAGACAAAAGGAGAGGAAATAACAAGTGAGGTTATGATACTAAGGTAGCCATTATCAGATAAAAATATGCCAGGTTCTTGTGTGGACAGGATAGGTCGTCTGTGAGGATTTCTATGTGGACAGACAACAATATTTGTGTCCACACAGACTTGGAAAAAAAAAAATCAACAACGGACGGGGATTAAATATTTGGCAATCTATAATTGTTAGTTGGGTGGGACTGGAACACACAACCTTTAAACTCCATCTCATGCTCAACTGGACATCCAACATGCTATCAATTTTACCATCCAGCCTTTTGGGCTGTGTTTATTGTGTGAAATGCTGCAATGTCAACTAACCTTTAGATAAAAGGTACAAGTACCAGAATGGAGATTATCATGTCTTCAAACCCTGGAGTTACTAAAGGACGACTCTGGTGGGACTCGAACCCACAACCTTTGAATTACATCTCAAGTGCTCAACTAGAACCTTTGAAGTACATCTCAAGTGCTCAACTAGAAGTCCAATGCGCTATCCATTGCGCCACAGAGCCTGTTGAAGACTGTGTTTGACCATTACATCATAATGTTTATTGTGCAACAGACAGTACAGACACCACAGGTTCCTGTGTGGACAGGATAGGTCGTCTGTGAGGATTTCTATGTGGACAGACAACAATATTTGTGTCCACACAGACTTGGAAAAAAAAATCAACAACGGACTGGGAATAAATATTTGGCAATCTACAATTTTTAGTTGGGTGGGACTGGAACACACAACCTTTAAACTCCATCTCATGCTCAACTGGACATCCAACATGCTATCAATTGTACCACACAGCCTTTTGGGCTGTGTTTGTGTGAAATGCTGCAATGTCAACTAACCTTTAGATAAGAGGTACAAGTACCAGAATGGAGATTATCATGTCTTCAAACCCTGAAGTTACTAAAGGATGACTCTGATGGGACTCGAACCCACAACCTTTGAATTACATCTCAACTTTTTAACTAGGAGTCCAATGCGCTATCCATTGCGCCACAGAGCCTGTTGAAGACTGTGTTTGACCATTACATCATAATGTTTATTGTGCAACAGACAGTACAGACACCCCAGGTTCCTGTGTGGACAGGATAGGTCGTTTGTGAGGATTTCTATGTGGACAGACAACAATATTTGTGTCCACACAGACTTGGAAAAAAAATCAGCAACGGACTGGGATTAAATATTTGCCAATCTACAATTTTTATTTGGGTGGGACTGGAACACACAACCTTTAAACTCCATCTCATGCTCAACTGGACATCCAACATGCTACCAATTGTACTACACAGCCTTTTGGGCTGTGTTTGTGTGAAATGCTGCAATGTCAACTAACCTTTAGATAAGAGGTACAAGTAACAGAATGGAGATTATCATGTCTTCAAACCCTGGAGTTACTAAAGGACGACTCTGGTGGGACTCGAACCCACAACCTTTGAATTACATCTCAAGTGCTCAACTAGAACCTTTGAATTACATCTCAAGTGCTCAACTAGAAGTCCAATGCGCTATCCATTGCGCCACAGAGCCTGTTGAAGACTGTGTTTGACCATTACATCATAATGTTTATTGTGCAACAGACAGTACAGACACCATAGGTTCCTGTGTGGACAGGATAGGTCATCTGTGAGGATTTCTATGTGGACAGACAACAATATTTGTGTCCACACAGACTTGGAAAAAAAAAAACAACAACGGACGGGGATTAAATATTTGGCATGTCTTCAAACCCTGAAGTTACTAAAGGACGACTCTGATGGGACTCGAACCCACAACCTTTGAATTACATCTCAACTTTTTAACTAGAAGTCCAATGCGCTATCCATTGCGCCACAGAGCCTGTTGAAGACTGAGTTTGACCATTACATCATAATGTTTATTGTACAACAAACAGTACAGACACTACAGGTTCCTGTGTGGACAGCATAGGTCATCTGTGAGGATTTCTATGTGGACAGAAAACAATATTTGTGTCCACACAGACTTGGAAAAAAAATCAACAACGGACTGGGATTAAATATTTGGCAATCTACAATTGTTATTTGGGTGGGACTGGAACACACCACCTTTAAACTCCATCTCATGCTCAACTGGACATCCAACATGCTATCAATTTTACCATCCAACCCTTTGGGCTCTGTTTATTGTGTGAAATGCTGCAATGTCAACTAACCTTTAGATAAGAGGTACAAGTACCAGAATGGAGATTATCATGTCTTCAAACCCTGGAGTTACTAAAAGACGACTCTGGTGGGACTCGAACCCACAACCTTTGAATTACATCTCAAGTGCTCAACTGGAACCTTTGAATTACATCTCAAGTGCTCAACTAGAAGTCCAATGCGCTATCCATTGCGCCACAGAGCCTGTTGAAGACTGTGTTTGACCATTAAATCATAAAGTTTATTGTACAACAGACAGTACAGACACTACAGGTTCCTGTGTGGACAGGATAGGTCGTCTGTGAGGATTTCTATGTGGACAGACAACAATATTTGTGTCTACACAGACTAGGAAAAAAACAACAACAACGGACTGGGATTAAATATTTGGCAATCTACAATTGTTATTTGGGTGGGACTGGAACACACAACCTTTAAACTCCATCTCATGCTCAACTGGACATCCAACATGCTATCAATTTTACTATCCAACCCTTTGGGCTCTGTTTATTGTGTGAAATGCTGCAATGCCAATTAACCTTTAGATAAGAGGTACAAGTACCAGAATGGAGATTATCATGTCTTCAAACCCTGGAGTTACTAAAGGACGACTCTGGTGGGACTCGAACCCACAACCTTTGAATTACATCTCAAGTGCTCAACTGGAACCTTTGAATTACATCTCAAGTGCTCAACTAGAAGTCCAATGCGCTATCCATTGCGCCACAGAGCCTGTTGAAGACTGTGTTTGACCATTAAATCATAAAGTTTATTGTACAACAGACAGTACAGACACTACAGGTTCCTGTGTGGACAGGATAGGTCGTCTGTGAGGATTTCTATGTGGACAGAAAACAATATTTGTGTCCACACAGACTTGGAAAAAAAAATCAACAACGGACTGGGATTAAATGTTTGGCAATCTACAATTGTTATTTGGGTGGGACTGGAACACACAACCTTTAAACTCCATCTCATGCTCAACTGGACATCCAACATGCTATCAATTTTACCATCCAACCCTTTGGGCTCTGTTTATTGTGTGAAATGCTGCAATGCCAATTAACCTTTAGATAAGAGGTACAAGTACCAGAATGGAGATTATCATGTCGACTAACCCTGAAGTTACTAAAGGACGACTCTGATGGGACTTGAACCCACAACCTTTGAATTACATCTCAACTTTTTAACTAGGAGTCCAATGCGCTATCCATTGCGCCACAGAGCCTGTTGAAGACTGTGTTTGACCATTAAATCATAAAGTTTATTGTACAACAGACAGTACAGACACTACAGGTTCCTGTGTGGACAGGATAGGTCGTCTGTGAGGATTTCTATATGGACAGAAAACAATATTTGTGTCCACACAGACTTGGAAAAAAAAATCAACAACGGACTCGGATTAAATATTTGGCATGTCTTCAAACCCTGAACTTACTAAAGGATGACTCTGATGGGACTCGAACCCACAACCTTTGAATTACATCTCAAGTTTTTAACTAGGAGTCCAATGCGCTATCCATTGCGCCACAGAGCCTGTTGAAGACTGTGTTTGACCATTAAATCATAAAGTTTATTGTACAACAGACAGTACAGACACTACAGGTTCCTGTGTGGACAGGATAGGTCATCTGTGAGGATTTCTATGTGGACAGAAAACAATATTTGTGTCCACACAGACTTGGAAAAAAAAATCAACAACGGACTGGGATTAAATATTTGGCAATCTACAATTTGTACTTGGGTGGGACTGGAACACACAACCTTTAAACTCCATCTCATGCTCAACTGGACATCCAACATGCTATCAATTTTACCATCCAACCCTTTGGGCTCTGTTTATTGTGTGAAATGCTGCAATGTCAACTAACCTTTAGATAAGAGGTACAAGTACCAGAATGGAGATTATCATGTCTTCAAACCCTGGAGATACTAAAGGATAACTCTGGTGGGACTCGAACCCACAACCTTTGAATTACATCTCAACTTTTTAACTAGGAGTCCAATGCGCTATCCATTGCGCCACAGAGCCTGTTGAAGACTGTGTTTGACCATTAAATCATAAAGTTTATTGTACAACAGACAGTACAGACACTACAGGTTCCTGTGTGGACAGGATAGGTCGTCTGTGAGGATTTCTATATGGACAGAAAACAATATTTGTGTCCACACAGACTTGGAAAAAAAAATCAACAACGGACTCGGATTAAATATTTGGCATGTCTTCAAACCCTGAAGTTACTAAAGGACGACTCTGATGGGACTTGAACCCACAACCTTTGAATTACATCTCAACTTTTTAACTAGGAGTCCAATGCGCTATCCATTGCGCCACAGAGCCTGTTGAAGACTGTGTTTGACCATTAAATCATAAAGTTTATTGTACAACAGACAGTACAGACACTACAGGTTCCTGTGTGGACAGGATAGGTCGTCTGTGAGGATTTCTATGTGGACAGACAACAATATTTGTGTCTACACAGACTAGGAAAAAAACAACAACAACGGACTGGGATTAAATATTTGGCAATCTACAATTGTTATTTGGGTGGGACTGGAACACACAACCTTTAAACTCCATCTCATGCTCAACTGGACATCCAACATGCTATCAATTTTACTATCCAACCCTTTGGGCTCTGTTTATTGTGTGAAATGCTGCAATGCCAATTAACCTTTAGATAAGAGGTACAAGTACCAGAATGGAGATTATCATGTCTTCAAACCCTGGAGTTACTAAAGGACGACTCTGGTGGGACTCGAACCCACAACCTTTGAATTACATCTCAAGTGCTCAACTGGAACCTTTGAATTACATCTCAAGTGCTCAACTAGAAGTCCAATGCGCTATCCATTGCGCCACAGAGCCTGTTGAAGACTGTGTTTGACCATTAAATCATAAAGTTTATTGTACAACAGACAGTACAGACACTACAGGTTCCTGTGTGGACAGGATAGGTCGTCTGTGAGGATTTCTATGTGGACAGAAAACAATATTTGTGTCCACACAGACTCGGAAAAAAAAATCAACAACGGACTGGGATTAAATATTTGGCAATCTACAATTGTTATTTGGGTGGGACTGGAACACACAACCTTTAAACTCCATCTCATGCTCAACTGGACATCCAACATGCTATCAATTTTACCATCCAACCCTTTGGGCTCTGTTTATTGTGTGAAATGCTGCAATGCCAATTAACCTTTAGATAAGAGGTACAAGTACCAGAATGGAGATTATCATGTCGACTAACCCTGAAGTTACTAAAGGACGACTCTGATGGGACTTGAACCCACAACCTTTGAATTACATCTCAACTTTTTAACTAGGAGTCCAATGCGCTATCCATTGCGCCACAGAGCCTGTTGAAGACTGTGTTTGACCATTAAATCATAAAGTTTATTGTACAACAGACAGTACACACACTACAGGTTCCTGTGTGGACAGGATAGGTCGTCTGTGAGGATTTCTATATGGACAGAAAACAATATTTGTGTCCACACAGACTTGGAAAAAAAAATCAACAACGGACTCGGATTAAATATTTGGCATGTCTTCAAACCCTGAAGTTACTAAAGGACGACTCTGATGGGACTCGAACCCACAACCTTTGAATTACATCTCAACTTTTTAACTAGGAGTCCAATGCGCTATCCATTGCGCCACAGAGCCTGTTGAAGACTGTGTTTGACCATTAAATCATAAAGTTTATTGTACAACAGACAGTACAGACACTACAGGTTCCTGTGTGGACAGGATAGGTCGTCTGTGAGGATTTCTATGTGGACAGACAACAATATTTGTGTCCACACAGACTAGGAAAAAAACAAAAACAACGGACTGGGATTAAATATTTGGCAATCTACAATTGTTATTTGGGTGGGACTGGAACACACAACCTTTAAACTCCATCTCATGCTCAACTGGACATCCAACATGCTATCAATTTTACTATCCAACCCTTTGGGCTCTGTTTATTGTGTGAAATGCTGCAATGCCAATTAACCTTTAGATAAGAGGTACAAGTACCAGAATGGAGATTATCATGTCTTCAAACCCTGAAGTTACTAAAGGACGACTCTGGTGGGACTCGAACCCACAACCTTTGAATTACATCTCAAGTGCTCAACTGGAACCTTTGAATTACATCTCAAGTGCTCAACTAGAAGTCCAATGCGCTATCCATTGCGCCACAGGGCCTGTTGAAGACTGTATTTGACCATTAAATCATAAAGTTTATTGTACAACAGACAGTACAGACACTACAGGTTCCTGTGTGGACAGGATAGGTCGTCTGTGAGGATTTCTATGTGGACAGAAAACAATATTTGTGTCCACACAGACTTGGAAAAAAAAATCAACAACGGACTGGGATTAAATATTTGGCAATCTACAATTGTTATTTGGGTGGGACTGGAACACACAACCTTTAAACTCCATCTCATGCTCAACTGGACATCCAACATGCTATCAATTTTACCATCCAACCCTTTGGGCTCTGTTTATTGTGTGAAATGCTGCAATGCCAATTAACCTTTAGATAAGAGGTACAAGTACCAGAATGGAGATTATCATGTCGACTAACCCTGAAGTTACTAAAGGTCGACTCTGATGGGACTCGAACCCACAACCTTTGAATTACATCTCAACTTTTTAACTAGAAGTCCAATGCGCTATCCATTGCGCCACAGAGCCTGTTGAAGACTGAGTTTGACCATTACATCATAATGTTTATTGTACAACAAACAGTACAGACACTACAGGTTCCTGTGTGGACAGCATAGGTCATCTGTGAGGATTTCTATGTGGACAGAAAACAATATTTGTGTCCACACAGACTTGGAAAAAAAATCAACAACGGACTGGGATTAAATATTTGGCAATCTACAATTGTTATTTGGGTGGGACTGGAACACACCACCTTTAAACTCCATCTCATGCTCAACTGGACATCCAACATGCTATCAATTTTACCATCCAACCCTTTGGGCTCTGTTTATTGTGTGAAATGCTGCAATGTCAACTAACCTTTAGATAAGAGGTACAAGTACCAGAATGGAGATTATCATGTCTTCAAACCCTGGAGTTACTAAAAGACGACTCTGGTGGGACTCGAACCCACAACCTTTGAATTACATCTCAAGTGCTCAACTGGAACCTTTGAATTACATCTCAAGTGCTCAACTAGAAGTCCAATGCGCTATCCATTGCGCCACAGAGCCTGTTGAAGACTGTGTTTGACCATTAAATCATAAAGTTTATTGTACAACAGACAGTACAGACACTACAGGTTCCTGTGTGGACAGGATAGGTCGTCTGTGAGGATTTCTATGTGGACAGACAACAATATTTGTGTCTACACAGACTAGGAAAAAAACAACAACAACGGACTGGGATTAAATATTTGGCAATCTACAATTGTTATTTGGGTGGGACTGGAACACACAACCTTTAAACTCCATCTCATGCTCAACTGGACATCCAACATGCTATCAATTTTACTATCCAACCCTTTGGGCTCTGTTTATTGTGTGAAATGCTGCAATGCCAATTAACCTTTAGATAAGAGGTACAAGTACCAGAATGGAGATTATCATGTCTTCAAACCCTGGAGTTACTAAAGGACGACTCTGGTGGGACTCGAACCCACAACCTTTGAATTACATCTCAAGTGCTCAACTGGAACCTTTGAATTACATCTCAAGTGCTCAACTAGAAGTCCAATGCGCTATCCATTGCGCCACAGAGCCTGTTGAAGACTGTGTTTGACCATTAAATCATAAAGTTTATTGTACAACAGACAGTACAGACACTACAGGTTCCTGTGTGGACAGGATAGGTCGTCTGTGAGGATTTCTATGTGGACAGAAAACAATATTTGTGTCCACACAGACTTGGAAAAAAAAATCAACAACGGACTGGGATTAAATGTTTGGCAATCTACAATTGTTATTTGGGTGGGACTGGAACACACAACCTTTAAACTCCATCTCATGCTCAACTGGACATCCAACATGCTATCAATTTTACCATCCAACCCTTTGGGCTCTGTTTATTGTGTGAAATGCTGCAATGCCAATTAACCTTTAGATAAGAGGTACAAGTACCAGAATGGAGATTATCATGTCGACTAACCCTGAAGTTACTAAAGGACGACTCTGATGGGACTTGAACCCACAACCTTTGAATTACATCTCAACTTTTTAACTAGGAGTCCAATGCGCTATCCATTGCGCCACAGAGCCTGTTGAAGACTGTGTTTGACCATTAAATCATAAAGTTTATTGTACAACAGACAGTACAGACACTACAGGTTCCTGTGTGGACAGGATAGGTCGTCTGTGAGGATTTCTATATGGACAGAAAACAATATTTGTGTCCACACAGACTTGGAAAAAAAAATCAACAACGGACTCGGATTAAATATTTGGCATGTCTTCAAACCCTGAACTTACTAAAGGATGACTCTGATGGGACTCGAACCCACAACCTTTGAATTACATCTCAAGTTTTTAACTAGGAGTCCAATGCGCTATCCATTGCGCCACAGAGCCTGTTGAAGACTGTGTTTGACCATTAAATCATAAAGTTTATTGTACAACAGACAGTACAGACACTACAGGTTCCTGTGTGGACAGGATAGGTCATCTGTGAGGATTTCTATGTGGACAGAAAACAATATTTGTGTCCACACAGACTTGGAAAAAAAAATCAACAACGGACTGGGATTAAATATTTGGCAATCTACAATTTGTACTTGGGTGGGACTGGAACACACAACCTTTAAACTCCATCTCATGCTCAACTGGACATCCAACATGCTATCAATTTTACCATCCAACCCTTTGGGCTCTGTTTATTGTGTGAAATGCTGCAATGTCAACTAACCTTTAGATAAGAGGTACAAGTACCAGAATGGAGATTATCATGTCTTCAAACCCTGGAGATACTAAAGGATAACTCTGGTGGGACTCGAACCCACAACCTTTGAATTACATCTCAACTTTTTAACTAGGAGTCCAATGCGCTATCCATTGCGCCACAGAGCCTGTTGAAGACTGTGTTTGACCATTAAATCATAAAGTTTATTGTACAACAGACAGTACAGACACTACAGGTTCCTGTGTGGACAGGATAGGTCGTCTGTGAGGATTTCTATATGGACAGAAAACAATATTTGTGTCCACACAGACTTGGAAAAAAAAATCAACAACGGACTCGGATTAAATATTTGGCATGTCTTCAAACCCTGAAGTTACTAAAGGACGACTCTGATGGGACTTGAACCCACAACCTTTGAATTACATCTCAACTTTTTAACTAGGAGTCCAATGCGCTATCCATTGCGCCACAGAGCCTGTTGAAGACTGTGTTTGACCATTAAATCATAAAGTTTATTGTACAACAGACAGTACAGACACTACAGGTTCCTGTGTGGACAGGATAGGTCGTCTGTGAGGATTTCTATGTGGACAGACAACAATATTTGTGTCTACACAGACTAGGAAAAAAACAACAACAACGGACTGGGATTAAATATTTGGCAATCTACAATTGTTATTTGGGTGGGACTGGAACACACAACCTTTAAACTCCATCTCATGCTCAACTGGACATCCAACATGCTATCAATTTTACTATCCAACCCTTTGGGCTCTGTTTATTGTGTGAAATGCTGCAATGCCAATTAACCTTTAGATAAGAGGTACAAGTACCAGAATGGAGATTATCATGTCTTCAAACCCTGGAGTTACTAAAGGACGACTCTGGTGGGACTCGAACCCACAACCTTTGAATTACATCTCAAGTGCTCAACTGGAACCTTTGAATTACATCTCAAGTGCTCAACTAGAAGTCCAATGCGCTATCCATTGCGCCACAGAGCCTGTTGAAGACTGTGTTTGACCATTAAATCATAAAGTTTATTGTACAACAGACAGTACAGACACTACAGGTTCCTGTGTGGACAGGATAGGTCGTCTGTGAGGATTTCTATGTGGACAGAAAACAATATTTGTGTCCACACAGACTTGGAAAAAAAAATCAACAACGGACTGGGATTAAATGTTTGGCAATCTACAATTGTTATTTGGGTGGGACTGGAACACACAACCTTTAAACTCCATCTCATGCTCAACTGGACATCCAACATGCTATCAATTTTACCATCCAACCCTTTGGGCTCTGTTTATTGTGTGAAATGCTGCAATGCCAATTAACCTTTAGATAAGAGGTACAAGTACCAGAATGGAGATTATCATGTCGACTAACCCTGAAGTTACTAAAGGACGACTCTGATGGGACTTGAACCCACAACCTTTGAATTACATCTCAACTTTTTAACTAGGAGTCCAATGCGCTATCCATTGCGCCACAGAGCCTGTTGAAGACTGTGTTTGACCATTAAATCATAAAGTTTATTGTACAACAGACAGTACAGACACTACAGGTTCCTGTGTGGACAGGATAGGTCGTCTGTGAGGATTTCTATATGGACAGAAAACAATATTTGTGTCCACACAGACTTGGAAAAAAAAATCAACAACGGACTCGGATTAAATATTTGGCATGTCTTCAAACCCTGAACTTACTAAAGGATGACTCTGATGGGACTCGAACCCACAACCTTTGAATTACATCTCAAGTTTTTAACTAGGAGTCCAATGCGCTATCCATTGCGCCACAGAGCCTGTTGAAGACTGTGTTTGACCATTAAATCATAAAGTTTATTGTACAACAGACAGTACAGACACTACAGGTTCCTGTGTGGACAGGATAGGTCATCTGTGAGGATTTCTATGTGGACAGAAAACAATATTTGTGTCCACACAGACTTGGAAAAAAAAATCAACAACGGACTGGGATTAAATATTTGGCAATCTACAATTTGTACTTGGGTGGGACTGGAACACACAACCTTTAAACTCCATCTCATGCTCAACTGGACATCCAACATGCTATCAATTTTACCATCCAACCCTTTGGGCTCTGTTTATTGTGTGAAATGCTGCAATGTCAACTAACCTTTAGATAAGAGGTACAAGTACCAGAATGGAGATTATCATGTCTTCAAACCCTGGAGATACTAAAGGATAACTCTGGTGGGACTCGAACCCACAACCTTTGAATTACATCTCAACTTTTTAACTAGGAGTCCAATGCGCTATCCATTGCGCCACAGAGCCTGTTGAAGACTGTGTTTGACCATTAAATCATAAAGTTTATTGTACAACAGACAGTACAGACACTACAGGTTCCTGTGTGGACAGGATAGGTCGTCTGTGAGGATTTCTATATGGACAGAAAACAATATTTGTGTCCACACAGACTTGGAAAAAAAAATCAACAACGGACTCGGATTAAATATTTGGCATGTCTTCAAACCCTGAAGTTACTAAAGGACGACTCTGATGGGACTTGAACCCACAACCTTTGAATTACATCTCAACTTTTTAACTAGGAGTCCAATGCGCTATCCATTGCGCCACAGAGCCTGTTGAAGACTGTGTTTGACCATTAAATCATAAAGTTTATTGTACAACAGACAGTACAGACACTACAGGGGCCTGTACTACGAAGCGGGATTTGGGTTTAGCGAGGTAACTTCAGGTTTAACCCTGGGTTTTCAGGACTACGACGGTGGTTCACTTCTTACCGGGGCACATCGCCATGGTAACTTATGCTGAACAGCTAACCTGCTCCGGAGCAGGTTATGTTCGAGATACAGATCGCCGGGTATAAAAGCACCGCCCACTGACCAATCAGCTCTCTTGGAAAATGACATGCCCTTTCGAAGAGAATCCAGTGGAGCTTTGTGCGCGGATCGTGAGAGGATCCCTCCGAAGAGAACGCGTATTCAGGGACCACCAAAACCCCTTTGCTTTCCCTGATGAGTACTGAACGATCCAAAAAAAAAAAGGAAAAAAAGAAAAAAGAGGTGGAGGAGAAAATAAAAAATAAATCAATCAATGAATAAATAAAACAAATCATCACCCAAAATCCGATGTACAGTCAATCCAAAACTAATACCAATTAAATAAATAAATCAAGAAGAAATCAAAAAGAAGATGCATTTGTAAGGGGATAGGAAAAAAGGGATTTTCAATTTCGTCCCTCGAACATTCTGAGAAGTCACTTTAAAATACTAAATACCCCCCTCCTGAAAAAATAAAAAATAAAATAAAATAAATAAATAAACCCAATTCTTTGGTACAGCATCAGCACAAGTTATCGGCCAACAACAATAGTTATAGAACCAATATATACAGACTGTCTCAGAAAATTAGAATATTGTGATTTTCTGTAATGCAAACACAAAAACAAAAAATGTCATACATTCTGGATTCATTACAAATCAACTGAAATATTGCAAGCCTTTTATTATTTTAATATTGCTGATCATGGTTTACAGTTTAAGATTAAGATTCCCAGAATATTCAAATATATGTTTATATCTCTATGAATTTACGCATTTATACAGTCAGCGATCTTTTGCCAGCTGTCTTTCCTGCATTTTGCAGCTGCAACTGTGTTGCTTTTTGCCTGTATTCTATGCCTATACTCATCATATTTCCGTAAAATTATTGTTTGCTCTTCGCTACTGAAGTAAGCGGCTCTGACAGCGGACTTCTCCATGCTTGCGATTGGTCATGCGCTGAAAACACTGCCCCTTTTATGTGCACGCGCTCATATCCAGATTGGAGAAACCTGGGTTGATATACCGAGTTGATAACCGCCGTCGTGTGACCGCTTAGCGTGATTGCAATTGTCCCGCTTAGTGAATCTGGATAAGGAAAAGATATCCTGGATATGTTGAACTTGCTTCGTAGTACAGGCCCCAGGTTCCTGTGTGGACAGGATAGGTCATCTGTGAGGATTTCTATGTGGACAGAAAACAATATTTGTGTCCACACAGACTTGGAAAAAAAAATCAACAACGGACTGGGATTAAATATTTGGCAATCTACAATTTGTACTTGGGTGGGACTGGAACACACAACCTTTAAACTCCATCTCATGCTCAACTGGACATCCAACATGCTATCAATTTTACCAATCCAACCCTTTGGGCTCTGTTTATTGTGTGAAATGCTGCAATGTAAATTAACCTTTAGATAAGAGGTACAAGTACCAGAATGGAGATTATCATGTGTTCAAACCCTGAAGTTACTAAAAGACGACTCTGGTGGGACTCGAACCCACAACCTTTGAATTACATCTCAAGTGCTCAACTGGAACCTTTGAATTACATCTCAAGTGCTCAACTAGAAGTCCAATGCGCTATCCATTGCGCCACAGAGCCTGTTGAAGACTGTGTTTGACCATTAAATCATAAAGTTTATTGTACAACAGACAGTACAGACACTACAGGTTCCTGTGTGGACAGGATAGGTCATCTGTGAGGATTTCTATGTGGACAGACAACAATATTTGTGTCCACACAGACTTGGAAAAAAAAATCAACAACGGACTGGGATTAAATATTTGGCAATCTACAATTGTTATTTGGGTGGGACTGGAACACACAACCTTTAAACTCCATCTCATGCTCAACTGGACATCCAACATGCTATCAATTTTACCATCCAACCCTTTGGGCTCTGTTTATTGTGTGAAATGCTGCAATGCCAATTAACCTTTAGATAAGAGGTACAAGTACCAGAATGGAGATTATCATGTCTTCAAACCCTGAAGTTACTAAAGGACGACTCTGGTGGGACTCGAACCCACAACCTTTGAATTACATCTCAAGTGCTCAACTAGAACCTTTGAATTAAATCTCAAGTGCTCAACTAGAAGTCCAATGCGCTATCCATTGCGCCACAGAGCCTGTTGAAGACTGTGTTTGACCATTAAATCATAAAGTTTATTGTACAACAGACAGTACAGACACTACAGGTTCCTGTGTGGACAGGATAGGTCGTCTGTGAGGATTTCTATGTGGACAGAAAACAATATTTGTGTCCACACAGACTTGGAAAAAAAAATCAACAACGGACTGGGATTAAATATTTGGCAATCTACAATTGTTATTTGGGTGGGACTGGAACACACAACCTTTAAACTCCATCTCATGCTCAACTGGACATCCAACATGCTATCAATTTTACCATCCAACCCTTTGGGCTCTGTTTATTGTGTGAAATGCTGCAATGCCAATTAACCTTTAGATAAGAGGTACAAGTACCAGAATGGAGATTATCATGTCTTCAAACCCTGAAGTTACTAAAGGATAACTCTGA